>NC_083280.1:56450163-56617100 GCF_963506605.1 Zootoca vivipara
CTGATGCACAACCAGTCGGGGGGGGGGGGGGTGTGCAGGTTTGCAGGATTAAGTACTGCAGCTATGGTGACTGAAGTCTGAGTCTGGGTTTGTTCCCTACTTATGGCCCTGGCTGTTGAGGTACATATCAATGTGGCTTGCAGAAGGCCTTTTCCTACTTCCTGTAGTGGGAAAAGAAAAGTATGAAAAGAAATCCACAAAAGTTGCTTGTTCCTGCCATGACTCGGATTCGAACCGAGGTTACTGCAGTCCCGGTGCAGAGTACTAACCACTGTACGATCATGGCTGGGCTGCCATGACCCTCTTCAAGCAGCTGGGTCTTCTGAAAGCAGATAGCTGAAATGTCAATCTGTAGGTGGCTTGCTCAAAGCTTGTGGTGAGCAGGGACTGAAAGAGCTGCTGAGCAGGACCCAATAGCTTAGCTGGCTAAAGCACCTGCCTAGTAGGCAGGAGACCCTGGGTTTGAATCCCAGTGGTGCCTCTGTTTATTTGTTTTGAGGCAGAATGCAGTGCTTTCCTTTGGTTGCCAGTGGTGCTCAGTGTAGCCACTCTATGGCTGCAGAAGTACCATGGAGATGCCTGCTTGCGTTCTGTGGAAAAGAATCATCCCACGCATTTGTGCTCACACCCCTGAAGAAGACTTGAGAGCCTACATATTGGATGAAGGGCAGGTGAGTTTGTTCATCGTATAAGGGGGAAGCAGCCCACTCACATCCCCTGGGTATGTCATCACACCTGTTTCCTAGCCAAGGACTGCATTACACTCCCCCCCCCAGGTGAGCCTTGGGTATGTGGGGGATGAGATGAGCACTGTGTTCACCTTAGTGTACCTGCTCATCCCTGCGGACAACCCAGAACACCTGCCGCCTGCCAGCCTGTGGCGGAGAGCAGGCGTGCTGCCCCCAGGGACGTGGTGTGTGTTCTGGGGGCGGGTAACACCATGCGTTTTCGGGGCGAGGCGTGCCGCGTGCAGGGGCGGGGCACACATTTTGGGGCGGGGTGCCTAGCGCGGGCAGGGAGGCAGCCGCGATGGCACCCCTGGGATCGCGCTGCCCGGGGCGGTGCACCCTCACCGCCCCCATCTTCCTACTCTACTGTGTAGGTGATGACTCTTGTATGCTTACAACCTTGGAATTCCTCAAGGTTACATAGTATGACCTTAATGTGTTCTATTGCCCCACTCCAAACACCAATGCAACTGAAGAGCCCAAATTCAAGAATAAACCATTGCCAATTAGATAGAATCCAGTGTTTCGACATACAAGCCAATATCAATTAAGCCAAATGAACCCAATCATCTAAAAACATATAACCAATCAATGGAAATATTTCCAATCAGATGAGATCCAACAGAGAAAAAAGCAACACATGATCTGCATCATGAAGTAGGAAAAAAGGGGAGATTATTCCAAACCCAAAATTCTTCAAGAAAAGACAGCCACACTGCAAAAGGATAGTGGATGGGTGCTACAGAGTAGAAACAAGAGAACCAGTGGTCAGATTTGCCTTAACTTGCCAAAGTCTATTCCCTAAGGCAGGAAAAGTAATCCACAAAAGTTGCGAGTTCCTGCCGTGACTCGGATTCGAACCGAGGTTGCTGCGGCCACAACGCAGAGTACTAACCACTATACGATCACGGCTGGGATGGCACAGCTGCCTTCAAACAGCTTCTAGAAGGCAGGGCAAGATGACAGATCAGCCTATTGCATCTTGCTTGGAGCCTGTGTGGAGTAGGAAACAGAACTGCTAACCAGGCTGCATAGCTTAGTTGGCTAAAGCACCTTCCTTGTGAGCAGGAGACCCTGGGTTCGACTCCCAGTGGTGCCTCTGGCTTCCTGTTTTGACGCAGGAGCAGAGTCATCCCATTTTCTTGCAAGGCATTCCCACCAACCCCTCCCATACTCACGGAAACAACATGCTGTTCCTGTTCACACTGAAAAATATAAATCCACCTGCCTGCTGTGATTTGGATTTAAATCAAAATCCATGCATCCTCTCGAATATCCTCACTACATGGCCAGGTCTTGGTGGGCAGGGTAGGGGAGAACATCTCTGTCAGTATGGAGAGGCAATAGCAGCTGTGACTATTGCCATAGGCTAGCTGGCCAAAAGATTTCTCTGGGTGAGTACGTAAGGAACAGTAGACCTGTAGCCACACCTTGAAAAATCTGGATCTAAATGAACGGCCAGCGCATCTTTGATTTTGAACTCAAGACCTTTCATATCCAGAGCCAGAATCGTACATCTAGATCAACAAGCCAGAGAGCGGACTGTTCTGCATTTCAATCAGTTGTGATTCCCACAATCAAAAGCAACTTGCCACAAACCTGCATGGCAACACCATATTGCTCCTATCTTGTATTTGCAAATCAGCCATATTTACTGGGTTGTATATACTGTAGCTAAACCAGATGAAATTCGATCCTGGATTTCATTCTCACTGAAACATCCAGCAGTCACCTTTTTGGCCCTGACAGTGTTGCTGCAGCTCAATGTGGCTCACAGGGAGCCTTTGTGCCACTCCCCGAGAGGGGAAAATAAATTTTCAAAATATGCGAGTTCCTGCCGTGACTCGGGTTCGAACCGAGGTTGCTGCGGCCACAACGCAGAGTACTAACCACTGTACGATCACGACTGGGCCGGCATGACTGCCTTCAAGCAGCTTATTAAAACGAGGCAAGATGCTTAAAGGATAGGTTCATTGTGTCTCGGCCACAGCCTATGTGGAACAGGGAGCAGAAGTGGAGCTGAACAGGCATCATAGCTTAGCTGGCTAAAGCACCTGCCTCGTAAGCAGGAGATCCTGGGTTCGACTCCCAGTGGTGCCTCTGGCTTCCTCTTTCGAGGCGGGAGCAGACTGCTCCTGTTTTCTTGGAGGCATAGCCATCAATCCCTGCCTTTGCTCAAGGAGGATATTTTCATTTGAGGAATGTAGCAAAGTATGTGGTGTTGCATGTTTGAGGGGGAGCTTCAAGTGTTTTTTGGGGGGGGGTAAAACATTTGGGAAGGAAGGGGGAAGGAATGAAAGGGGGCCACTTCTCTCTCTCCCATACTCACCCACCCACTCCCTTCCTATCCAAGAGTGCCCCTATTTTTTGTTTATAAAAAAGAAACCACTTTAAACTTTATTTTCATCATCTTCTTTAAATTAACTTATTCTTAGGATCCAAGCCATTGTCCTCAGAACGTTTAAATTCACATTCAACTTATACTCCTTCCTTCCTTCCTCTCTCTCTCTCTCTCTCTCTCTCTATATATATATATATATTAAGCACCAAATTGTGATGAGTAATTAATCATCTCAAGACTGCCCTCTTCTAAAATAACTAGGTGTAAGCTAAACTTTTGCCAAGTTCAGCTTTTATGTTGTTTTCAGCAGAAAAGAAATTTTCATTATCAGCTAGTATAACAATACAATTAGAATAATTTTCATCCCCCCCCCACTTTTTTTGAACATCACTTTTTATCAGCGCTCCCTCCCTATACAACTAAATTTCTATCTTTTCCTGCCTTCTGAAGGAAGGATTGCTGACTTTAAAGAAAAATCCAGCCTGGCCTGATCTTGCAGCTTGATATACAATTAGGCAATACATGCATGCAGACAGGCCCACATAGTCATTGAAGGGACTGTGTTCCTATTACTTCTCCAGACTGAGCAAATGAGTCCTAATTAGGGATGAGAGAGAGAAATTTGATTTAGTTTGCATTTAAAGGTAAACTGCCAAATTTGCACTTTCTGAAATAGAGAAACAGCCATTCTTTGAAATTCGCATTTCTCTGAATTTTGCAATGCGGTTCTCCAGGCAAATAATATGTATATACTAGGGTAAAGTGTGCATAAGTGTGCATATATTGGTGAAAATAAATCATTCAGTGAGGGAGGAAAGCTTTGCAGAAATGTGTACATTGGGAGAAATTCACAGTAAAATGCTGGTGAATTTTCTGTGCACTTAAAAAAAAGAAAGATGGAAACTGATGTGGAAATGTGAACTTATGGTTAGAAAAATGAGAAACAGAGAGAACCCAAAATTGACAGGTCTGCCCATCCCTAGTCCTAATATAAGATATGTTGGCCACAGTAACCACGAAGCACCTGTTTCAAAAGTTAAGCAAGAGCAATGCAGGGCCCATGGTACGACCACTGCCTACAGAGAATGAATCCATCCATAGGGAAAAGAGTGGGAGGAGACTTTGTTCTTGCATCTGCGGTGGGGAAGGAGGGGAGTACATTTATTTTCATGCTAACTGAGCCAATGAGCTAGGCTTGTTGAGTCTCTCAGTGTTCCGCATTACAGAAGCAACATAGTTTTGTTTTGTGTTGGCTTTTCAGAGAAAAACCACATGAAAAGTGTGGCTCTTTTCTCTCCTAAAAAGTTATAAATAGGGGGAACTTGGAACACTGGGCAGCATGTTGCTTTTTCAAAAGTCAAATGGACAAAGTTCAGGTTGGGGAAATGCCTCATCTTTATTCTGAAGCTAGGAACTTGTACAATCTGATTTGCTTGCAGGGTGTTTACATGTCTCCGCATTAAATCATTCACAGAGCTGGCTCTGTGATGAGGCAGGCTGAGGCAACTGCCTCAGGTGGCAGAAGCTGAAGGGAGGGGAGGTGACAGAGCTGTGAGTGCCATGTTGTCTTCCCTATGTCCCCTACTGTAGCCTGCTGCCCTCAAGTACAGTGGGAGAAACTTTCCTTTCACCAGTAAGATTCAACTGCCAATCCAATTGGCTTCTATATGTGTCTTAGGAGAGGGAACCAGCTTGTCCTTCACCTCAGGTAGCATAATGTCTTGAGCTGTCCCTGATCATTCATTCACCCCACACTTTTCAACGCATTTCCCCATCACTTTTCTAACAACAATATGCCTGTCTCTTGTAAAAGTGGATTTGTTATGCTCTAGGACAACAGAGAGATTTAATCCACTTTAATTGCATAAACCTAAGTTTCCTGGTATGCTCTTGAATCCCTCCCACAAAATACTGACAGTCTGGGGGGTGGCCAACAGCTACTTCTTAGACCTTATTTCTCTGCATAAGAAAACCTGCACTGACTTTTCTCCTTTGGCTCAGCTCTGCCTAAGCAAATCTGACTTATTTTTAAAACGCTCTCTGTTTGTAAGTCATCGGTTTCTATATCCTGTGGTGATACTTAACCACACTGTGGATTTTTTTCCATTGCCAGTGACAATTATAGGAGCCCAAAGCCAAGTGGTGAAAAATGTTTTCGACTGCCCTTGCATCTGGCTCCCTGGCAGCCACTTCTGCCGTTGACTGCAGAGCTAGCCCAGCGCCTCTCTTGCGTTTAAACTATTCAGATTAATTTTTCCCTTGGATACTATTATTTGCCTTGCCTTTCAACTGCTTTTAGAGGCTTTTTCTCGTTTGTGAATAGAATGGCATTTCACAGGAGTTTCGTTTACAAAACAATATCTCAGTAATCAAGAAAGGAACTTGGGGCACTTTCTCCCTATGCAAATATGGAATGGAAGACGCTTTCCCCATCGCCTTTATGAAATGCATTTTTGGATTACTTTCTAATATTAGGCCATCTTATCTGAATTAGGTGTCTCGGAGATATACTCCCTCAAGAAAACAATCTATCTTAAATTGCCTCCCTGTGAGTTATTGAGAGATACACAGAACTAAGATGCATAACACCTTGATTTGTTTAAATTACAAGGAGGGGGGAGAAGCAGTCAGAAGGACCCCAATAAAAGATTCCAACCAAATGTTTAAAAAATTGTGTTACACGATCATCAGAAAGTGTCCTATCTTTCATTTATGAAGACAGCATCAAGCACAGCGTTACAGTGCTGTTGTAAGAGAGGACAGCTAATTCTGATTGTTTTGTTTCTATTATAATATATATATAATAATATATATTATTATTTCTGCCCCCAAGGCCACATGGTAAATGACCTTAAGGTGGACACCCTCAAACAAAAGCACTTCAGAGAGAGACTCCAAAGTGAAACCTTTGAATCACATTCCATCAGTACTGCAAGCTTTTGAACTTCCATCCCAAGGAAGGATGGATGGAAGGAAGGAGAGAGAGAGAGAGAGAGAGAGAGAGAGAGAGAGGAGGGTTGGTGGGCTTAATTTCTGAGGAGAGATGCTGCAGCATCTGCTCAGTGCCTGTTCTAACCTAAGCACACAGGCTGTGCTGTTGGTTATGATTGCTACTACGGTATCTGTCCTGCTTGATCTGGCATATGGCCTTTTAAAAGTACAAAATATTAGAGGTTACCGCCCACACACTTCTGATGCGCTTTCTGCTTGTGTGGTGGCACCTCGGTAAAACCACTTCTTACTGTTTGTAGCAGAGCTTTCCCCGGAGGCAGAGGACAAGAACACAAAACTCCACTGGAAGACACAAAGCACTGTCAGCCTGAAAGTCAGTCCTCCTGTAATTAATCTGAATGCCTCGCCGATTATTTTAGTCTGTCTTACAGTTACTTCTCAAGTTTTCAATACACTGCCTAGGGCTAGCGTAAGTTGTCCTCCATTCCAGCTTTTATCCTTTTTGCTCTCTCTGACATCAGAGGAGCACAATTTCATGGAAGACATTTACCAGGTCACATCTCCCTCTCCTTTCTCTTCACCATCTCTTATAGAGATGTGAAGGCCTGGGAAAAAACCGGAAAAATTCGAGGGGAAGCCGGGTTTTTTTCTGTTTTCTTTCCTGAAGCCTTTTTTGTTTTTTCCCGAAAAATTGGAAAAATAAAAAAATAGATTATGCAATGTTTTATTTTAACATGATGAATAAAATATTTTAAGATAAGGGGTTCAAATATTTTATAAATCATTTCTAAAAAAATATGTATGGTATCAGCTTATTCTAATTTCTGTGAGGACAAGCAAGTCCTAGGTTACAAACTGAACTCTCCAATGCAAGAACAAGATACATTTCTTCCTTTAGGAGGTGCTGTTGTCACCAGAAAAGAAAAAGGTTTCAGTTTTGTTTTTGCATGCATGTGGTATGAATTGGTTCTGTTCCTCTTCAGTAGGCCTCAAAGCACGGGAAGAAAATATAGAGCAACAAAAAGGGCCTGAAAGTATATATGCTGTCGTGGCAATCAGAAAAGTGTTATGAAAGAAAAAAAGAAATGAAAATATTTTAAACATTAAATGCTGTAAAACAGTCTTTAAAATTTAAATAAACTAATTTAAACATATAATAGCAGCTAAAGTGGTTAACGGACCACACATATCAGTCTGAGGAAATACATACAGTCCCATGGGAAAAACATGGGAGGTGGAGTGTGCATGTTGCATAGCAAACAGTGATGAATGACAAGTTAAATTTCAGTTCCTGTTTGGATACACTATATTTTTAAAATGCTAGTTGTGATAATTTTACAGTATGCCCATTAAAATTGCCCATAGTTATATTTTATGTTTCTAAAGTAACAGAATGACTTTCAATCAGGAAAAGAAAAAAGAAGTGCTAATGCAGCATTTTTTTCAATTTTTCTGAAAATTTCCATTTTTTTCCCGGGGGAAAACAGGTTTTCCCCCAAGCTTCAAAATTTCTGGAATTTTTACATCTCTAATCTCTCCTCCATCCCCCAGAATGGCCTCCTAGGGCCCACCATACTGCAGCCCAAATATTATGTGGGGCAAGCAGAGGAAGAGAAAGCAGGCAGCTATTTCAAGTGACAGCAACACATTGTCCATGAACTTCCAATTAAGCTCCAGTGTATACATGTGTTGGACATAGAAATTGCATTAATCTTTTAAAGCAGCAATCCTATATTTAGTTGAGTGGGAGTAAGTACCATTGAACTCAACAGGACTTACATTTCAGAAGATTATAAATAGGATTGTTCTGGAAGAGCGAAAGACCTCAGCTGTAGTTGAGTAGCAAAGTTAATTGTTTTGTGCTGAAAAGAAGAAAAATTGAGGCCTTTTTCCATAGGCAGACTAATCCTCTCATTACTGAGAAAGAACAGAATGAGTGTGGGTGTACAAGGGAGGTGGAAGCTCTATCAACTTTACAGCACCATGCTGAACAAGATAAGTAGTTACTAAAGCAACAAAGGCTTTGCTTGTTTTTTAAAAACACATTTTTAAAAATAAAAAATAAAAATATACCGGATTCTAGTCAACAAAGTTCTACTCAGAGTAGACTCACTGAAATTAATGAATCAAGTTAGCTGTGTCTACTCTGAGTAGCGCTAGTGTTGAATGCCAACCATGCCTTGCATTTTCTTACTTACAAATAAAAATTATCCATTAAAACAAATTCAAACAGCAGTCATTGCTTCCTTGTGACTACAAGTTCATCCATTCTGGTGTTTAATGTGGATAGCAAGCTGCCTATAGTACCATATTTTCTCATACAGGGATCATAGCTGCCAAGTCTCCCATATTCCCCGGGAAATCCCCGTTTTTCCAGCTGTTCCTAGCCGAAAAAACAGATTTTTTTGTTTTTTTTCGGTTTATTCTGGCATGGTGGCCAATTTGGAACTGAGCAAAGCAGCATCAAATGTCACTTCTGAGCATGCTCTGCCCAGTTCCAAAATGGCGGCAGCGCTACTTCCGGTCTGCTACTTCCGCCTGGTCCCTTATTTCTCTGACAGCAACTTGGCAGGTATGACAGGGATACCTGAAAAGGAAATCCTGATGGGGGGGGCAGAGTGCAGGAAGGCAGCGATTTGGAGAACATTATACGAATAATAAAAAAATAATGGTGGTCCAGGAACCTTACTATTCACACTGAAGATCAGTATAGATAAGGTCCTACGGCTTTAAAAGAGGTGGTCTGATAGAGGGAGGAAATAATACCTGAGTCCCTGAACCATAGGTTTGTGCTCAAGTGCAGATGCAGCCTTAAAGCTCTATGGAAGTGTGAAACAAAGCGACAGGAACTATCAAAGGCAAGCCATTGTATTTGAAAAGCTTGATTGCTGGGTGATCATATTTATGCAACATTCCACAGCCCTTAAATTTCCCTTTCAGAGGCATTTCAAATTACAGCAATAGGAGAGAGGCTCTGCTCAGTAACAATTACGCTTTGGAAAGCGAAATAAAAGAATTCATTTACAAGGGTGCCAGCTCAAAGATTGCACCCTTCAGGTGAGGTTGGGGTGACTGAGGGCCTTTGAATAGCTATGCCTCTCAGCCAAATAGATTGAAAAGTATTGATGAGAAAGGCAAAACCCAGAAAAAGGCTGCCTTCGAAGACATTTGGTCTGCCTCTTCCTATTGAATGCCACATTAATCTCTCTCTGGTGTGTGTGGGGGGGGGGTGTATTTAAAAAACCAATTTTCTTACCATTTTGCTTTTAGGAAGGTTCAAGGAACAAGGAGGAACATACAACACAGTACAGTACATGTATCCCAAAGCAAACATTTATATTCCTGCCCTCCCCTTAAAAACAAATGTAGCTATGGATTTTATTCCATCAGAAGACTACTTCACTGCGGTGTAAATGCATGAAGGAGACGACGGCCTCCCCCTAATAATGCAGCCAGTGAAATCATGTGCACAACAGACCATAACCCCATCTTCTGCACATACAGTCAATATCTGGAGGAGAAAAGGTATGATACACAAAATCATATGC
This sequence comes from Zootoca vivipara, assembly GCF_963506605.1. Lineage (NCBI taxonomy): Eukaryota > Metazoa > Chordata > Lepidosauria > Squamata > Lacertidae > Zootoca > Zootoca vivipara. The sequence goes on from NC_083280.1 coordinate 56,459,733, forward strand.
CTCTAGATAGCATGGGGACAATGTAGGCCAAATTAGGCAAACAGGAACAGAGTGTTCTTTCCATGAGCATGGGAGGGGTTGGTGGGCATGCCTTGCAAGAAAATGGGAGCACTCTGCTCCTGCCTCAAAAGAGGAAGCCAGAGGCACCACTGGGAGTCGAACCCAGGGTCTCCTGCTCACAAGGAAGGTGCTTTAGCCAACTAAGCTATGCAGCCTGGTTAGCAGTTCTGTTTCCTACTCCACACAGGCTCCAAGCAAGATGCAATAGGCTGATCTGTCATCTTGCCCTGCCTTCTAGAAGCTGTTTGAAGGCAGCTGTGCCATCCCAGCCGTGATCGTATAGTGGTTAGTACTCTGCGTTGTGGCCGCAGCAACCTCGGTTCGAATCCGAGTCACGGCAGGAACTTGCAACTTTTGCAGAGTTCTTTTCTCTCCTCAGGGGGTGGTAAAATGCCTTCTGTCAGTCCTAATGAGCTGCATGCAACTTCTGGATCCAACAGGCTTAGCATCCAAAGCTAGTGAACTCAAGTTCACCTTCTACAGTGATCATCTACTAGAGTGGAGGTTTCGTCACTTAAACACATGGGGGGGGAGAGGGAGAGGGAGGGAGAACTGCAAGCCTGGTCCACTTGCTACAAGAAGACAGAAGCTAAGCAGCACATTTGCAATACTTGCTCCCTATTTCCAGGAAGGATTTCAAGAACTTGTGACTTCTTGCCAGAACACACCACCCTCCCCTCAGAAGATTTAGATACTGATGAGGGCAGGGGGAGAGACAACATTGGCACAGCTATGACCCTATAGTAGTTGCTCCTCTGCATTGTGGTCAGAGCACTCCCTGTGGCAAGCCAGGCCCACAGGTGTAAAGCAGCCCCTGAACCCTAGTGGAACATCTGCCTTCATTGCAAACGAGCAGGAGGCTGTGTCCACACTTGAATTAAGGGAGCTTGTGGTAGCCAAGGAAAGTGGCTCTCCCTCTCACCATGTTGCTTCTGCCCCTGCTCTGTTTCCTGGTCTAGGGGTCTGGTTCTTGTTTATGGTATGAGTAATCCCAGGTCAAATCCTGGAGAAGCCTTGTCCACAGCAGAAAGGTTGGTTTCACCATTATACATTGTGTTTGCAAAAGTGTGGGATGTTTCTTTTCCAGACATCTCCATGGTCCTTCTGCAGCCATAGAGTGGCTGCACTGAACACCACTGGAAACCAAAGGAAAGCACTGCATTCTGCCTCAAAACAAATAAACAGAGGCACCACTGGGACTCGAACCCAGGGTCTCCTGCTTACTAGGCAGCTGCTTTAGCCAGCTAAGCTATTGGGTCCTGCTCAGCAGCTCCTTCAATCCCTGCTCGCCACAAGCTTTGAGCAAGCCACCTACAGACTGACATTTCAGCTGCTTTCAGAAGACCCAGCTGCTTGAAGAGGGTCATGGCAGCCCAGCCATGATCGTACAGTGGTTAGTACTCTGCACCGGGACTGCAGTAACCTCGGTTCGAATCCGAGTCATGGCAGGAACAAGCAACTTTTGTGGATTTCTTTTCGTACTTTTCTTTTCCCACTACAGGAAGTAGGAAAAGGCCTTCTGCAAACCAGGTTGAGATGCCATTTGCACATAACAAATAGGTGCCTACGCAACAAAAAAACACTGTTGCTGTATGTAGGTTTTATTTTATTTGTTTTTTATCTTATATTTTGGAAATGTACATCCAGGTGTTTTTTTTCCTTTAATTTTTTTGGGAGGCCCCAAGAGAGTGGGGCCCTAAGCTATAGCTTGTTTATCTTATATGTAAATCCAGCACTGCCCACAGGGCATTTCACTGTCACAGGGAAGAGCTGGTGGGCATACCTTACAATCCTATAGGAACACCCTGGCCTTGCTTCAAAAGAGGAAGCCAGAGGCACCACTGGGAGTTGAACCCAGGATCTCCTGCTTACAAGGCAGGTGCTTTAGCCAGCTAAGCTATGGTGCCTGTTTAGCTCCTTTCTTACTCTCTGCTCCACATAGGCTCCATCCAAGACACAATAGACTTATCCTTCAGACATCTTGCCTTGCTTTTAGAAGCTGCTTAAAGGCAGTTGTGCCATCCCAGCCGTGATTGTACAGTGGTTAGTACTCTGCGTTGTGGCAGCAGCAACCTCGGTTCAAACCCGAGTCACGGCAGGAAGTCGCAACTTTTATGAATTTCTTTTCTCACCTCAGAGAGTGGCAAAATGCCCTCAGGAAACCCCACCCGGCTGCACCCACCTGCTGGGCCCAAAAGAGTTAGCACCCATGGCATCACTGGGTGTTGAACCCTGGATCACTAGCATACTAGAGTGGAGTTTGCCTCTGCTGAACTATGCCCCCCTATACACACCCACCCCACAAACCTGCTCTATTTGCTACCTGAAGACAGAAGCAATAAAGCACACATTTGTAACATCTGCTCCCTTTTGCCAAGAAGGCTTGGTAAAAATCACATTGAACATTAAATCATAGAATTGTTGAGTTGGCCTGAAATGCAGAGGAACCTCCTGACTACCTTTTTAGTCTAGAATGTATGACTCTTGCTTAAGATGTGAAAGGTCCCAGGTTCAAATCCCAAGCTAAGCCTTTCAATTGCATTTTTTAAATTTATGCTGGGATAGGTGGAACTTCTGGTTTTCCTTCACAAAGAAAGTGAGTAACATAAAATGTCCATCATGGCCTGTCAGAGTTTTTATCTTCTTCCTTCAGTGAGCAGCAAAAGGTGCTGTGAGCTCTGTTATATGGACAGGGGGCAAAATACTAAATACCTGAGGCACCACTGGGAGTCGAACCCAGGATCTCCTGTTTACTAGACAGGCGCTTTAGCCAGCTTAGCCATGGTGCCTGATGCCGCATGTCTGGCCCACTCACTTCCAGGTAGCTGGAGATGAGAAGTGTGTAAGCATCATGCACTTCCTTAAAGTCTCTGGGCTGGGCATGTCTTCATGATCCTATGTCTGGTCATCACTCCCAGATCTCCTGTTTTTCAGCTGCCCCTGGAGGCTAGTACTTGGTTTTAAAAGAGGAACATGGTCAGGTTTTGGACCATCTCATGGAATTTGGTGACAGTGCAGATGCAAAGTAGACCACAGTCTAGCTTGGAGAATGTGAATCTGCTTTGGAATTTGGACCCATCAAATTCCAAAACAGAGTTTATTGTGACAGGGTCATGTTTCAGATCTGTGTGGGAAGGGGGAAGATATACCACCCACATCTGGAAGAATCCATCTTATCTCCATATACATGCTTTCTAAGATCAACATGCAAGTTTGGAAAATTCAAGCACAAGAGATTTGCCACATCCTCCCCCTCTTCCTCCTGCTATGCAGCGGCGATTAAATTGTTGGTAGGTCAAGCACTACATGTTTGGAAAATTAATGCACCAACCACACTGTCTGCTTCTATCTACAAGTAGCAAATCCATACCTTCATCAGACCCCTGGAGAAAGGTATCTGGTTGGCCACTGTAGGAACCAGATGCCTCTCTCCTGGCAGCTGATGAGGTTATGGATTTTCTACTTGTAGGCAGTAGTGGAGGGTGGGGTGGGTTGGAGTACTTACTTCCCAACAATTTCATCACCGCTGCTAACCATGAGGCAGAGTGGGATGATGTGGCAGGTCTCTTGTGCATTTATTTGGTATGATCTTTATTTGGTATGCATCCTTCCTGATATATATATATTTGTTCAGGCATCCATCTTAATGAATAAACTCAACATGGGATTTTCTATTTGCAGGAGTCCTTAAGCTGTGGTCAACTTTTATATTTGTAAGTAAACAGGGCAGTCTCGAGCAGGTCGGGCGCCCTGGCGCTGAGGCACAGAGATCGCTCCCGCGCTCCCGCCCTTCCAGCGCGCAGCATGGCTTCCATGCGGCTTTGTCGCGCAGCGCCTCTGGCGCCCCACGCCACCTGGACTATACCTAGAGTCGGCCCTGTAAGTAAACCCAAATATTGCAAAAACAAAACAAAAAGTCTAAAACCCAACATCATAATTATCCAGTCTTTTCTGCTTCCAAAGGAAACAAAGCCCAGGGAAATGCTGTTCCGGAAACTTCTCAGCACTCGCGGAAGTGGGGAACACATCACTCTTGTGGCGCACAGCTCTGCCCAAGAGCACAGTTTGGGAATTACTGAAAAGAAGGGTTTGAAGTATAGGGCATCTTTTGACTTCACAATGTTTTGACTTTAAAGAGGCAGTAGGGTGGTTTTCTTTCCTAATTCTGTTTATATACACTGAAATGCTCCAGGGACGGAGGATGCACTGCTTGGATTTACCAGGGTGAGACCTGCAAGGAGTTTGGCTGCAGCTCAGAGAAGCTCCAGAGTGCTGCTGCTCAATGAAGCAAGTGGAAACATGATCAGAGCAGACTTGGGCCTAGAATACCAAAGGGGTGGCAATGCTTAATTTATAAATCTTCCAGCTTGATGTAAGTAGCAGTGCATTCTCAGAAAGAAAAGTGGCTCTTACCGTATTGACCTAAGAGATATCAAGTAGCCAGGGTTTCCTGCTTCCGGTGCACCAGGAATGGAGTCCCTCCCAAGACCGCGGGAGAGAGGCAGACAGAGATAATCAGATGATGGGGAAATTTCATTATCTGCATCCCTCTTCGGTTGGAAGAGGAATCAGTCTCTCATCCGCAGTTTGCCTGGCAGTCTGGCACTCGCTTCCCTATGGAATGCAAGGGCAAGCAAAAGTACTGGGTGCACAGAGCACTCCAACTGCCACAGTCCCCACCCCCACCCCGATCCTGTTCCTGGAAGCACAGGTCATCCTGTTAATTGGACTTTAATTGGAGTAAACTACAGGCACATGCCAGAGACGATGAGATAAGAAACTGCAAAAACAACCCATCTACAAGGATGTGAAAGGTTTGGATTGAGAGCAGATTTCATTCGGTGAAAGAGACAATGGCGGGAGGAGAGCCCACTGTTTGCTTACTTAAGGTTTTTCTCTACATTTATGATACGGCAACCCACACACACCCCAAACCCCAGAATGCAAGTTTTATTTTAAAATATCTGCACAAGTGAGGGTGGAGGAAATTGGTATATAATATGGAATTTAACAAAACTGGAACTTTGTGTGAGAGAGAAAGGAACTGAGAGGGAAGGGGGGAAGAAATGCTATGCTTTTAAAATACAGGGGGAAATCCTCCCTAACCTCCATTATCCACAAAGGAATGTGAACAAGGATAAATAACAGCTTCTCCCAAGACATGACGGGAACCATCAACAGTTGCAGGAATAAAGGATACAACACTATATATGGACGGAAAAACATCATGGGGGGAAATTGTCACACGCAGGAAAGGATAAGGATTACAGCTAAAGTTCCTCACTTGAAACTTTATAAATTACCTATTATACCAACACGAATTGAAATCAAAAGATTATAGCTGTTATATAAGGGATTATTATATCTGAATGGAATGGAATGGAAATGATTAAAACTTTGGAATGCATAAAAAATGTAGAAGAATGAACTTATCTACTCTAGCATGCAAGGGAGCCAGTTTAATTAAATTGTATAATTTGACATTTGAATAATCGGCATTAATATTTGTATTAATTGGATAAAATTGGTATTGTTATAATGAGGCTAGTATTGGAACGGTACTGGAAAATCAATAAAATAATAAAAAAGAGATATCAAGCAGCCCTTTATTTCTTCTGATCTCTTCTGCAATTCTTTTTGTATGATCCTTGGGTCCAATGCCAAAAGAAACACATCCTTCCTGGTATATATCTTTGTTAAGGCATCCTTCTTAATGATTAAAATCAACATGAAAAACCACATCTTCCATTATTTCCATCCACACAGATAAAAATTAGCTTCAACTCTGGACCAAAGGGGAGAGGGGGCGAAACCCAACAGCAACAACAACAGACAAATCCTACTTTGGATCACAACTGAGTTCTTGAGAACCTTGACTTTCGTAGCTGCTTGAACAAACAGAGCAGCTTCCGATCCCAAGCAGTGCATTGAGTAAAGGTGAAGATTCTTGGAATAAGATGTTTGCACTTGGCCTGAATGTCAGGAAATTATCTGGTCACAGCCTGCTGGGTTTCTCATAGCAGGCCCCAAGGACTGAAGAAAACTGTGGTGATAGAGACCCTTCCTCTTTAAGATGGTGATGATGGGAGTGCTGAACAAGCATTGATTGTTGTTGCTTCCTGCCTCTCGAAATTATATCTTACTGCAGAGTTATTGCAGATGAATTATGTATGAGGCTGAAATCACTTTTCCAAAGTACTTGCAGCCTCTAGCAGAGCTGCAAAACAAACCAAGGTCCATCTTCAGTGTATGTGGTTATCGCATTCTGCATGGCGTTATTCCATTGAAAATGAATGTGCTTAAATCATAACTGCTGCTGTCAAGTATTTGTAGCTAGATCAATCTTATCTCTGCCCTTTCATTGGTTGGGGCCTGCTGAGCAGAGTGTCCACTTCCAACTGCTAGGTGAGAAGAAATCTACTGTTAGCACTATTTGGTTTCCATTTAGCTGAATCAGTCTGTCTCTATATCCTATCCGAGACCATAAGGGACTCAGTTTGCTCAGACCTAATGGTTTATTGATCTGCTGCATGGCATATATGCCTTGTAATAAATAAGAAAAGGGGCAAAGGGTCCTTCATTTTAAATGCAAGACATGGCACTCCTTTAAAGTGTTTCTTTTGCCATCTGTATTAATTCACTGAAATTAGTCATTACCTGATTTCACGTCCCATTGATCCCAAGCGCAGAAAGAACTCTTGGAGCTGGAAAAAAATTGTGAATAGTCCTGCCATTAGTATGGATAGAAGAGTTCTGTTTCATTGCTTTATCAGCAAAAGGGTTCCTATCAAGCTCTTTTCAACACGGCTTAGGTTTTTGTGATGTGTGTGTGTGTGCTTGAGACTGCCCTGCTCCGGGATTGTTTGATGAGGAAATGTCAACAACAATTCCAAATGCCTAGGATCAAAGATGGTGCAAAACGTCTACAAGTAGCTCCCTGAGAAAAAAGAATTACGATGACCATATAATACCGAATCAGAGCCAAATAATGAGTCATACTGCTTGGGAATATTATCATTCTATTCATGAACATAAAGAATGGACATTGATGCTATGCTAGCATGGAGCCATTTTAGGTGCTGGGGAGGGGACTTTTCTTGTGGTAAGTTTGCTTTCCAATGATTCTCCCTGTAGGTACCATAAGCATGACTAATAACAGTCCCAAAGCATGCAATGTCTTCCAGAAAAGAAGCACTTGCTCCTCTTTTCATCACTTTGTTATGCAAAGTTCATTTATTCAGAAAGGTAGTGTCCAGTCCTGGTTTATTCCTTTTCTGGACCTCATTGCATAGCCCTGAAGGTACTATTTTTCTGTGTTGCTTGCTGCACACAGCCATATATTGCCCAGTAAGGGCATTAAGATCAATGAATGGAACTTGGTTGGTCTTACTACAGCATGAAGGCTATTGGTTTGTGGTGATACAGAGGCAGACCTTTTCATTGGTGACTCTGGTGTTGTGGAATGCACCTCCTCCTGAAATATGAGAGGTCCCATCTGTACTGGCATTCCACCAGCTGTGTAAACATGTTTACAGAGGCATTTCCTTGATCTCTTGACTTGAGTCTCCTGTTTTAATTGTTGTTTTGTTTCAAGCATCCTGTCTCAACTGTTCTTCTCTTCCTCATGATTCCCAGCCATATCTTGTCATTTGAACTCTCCCTCTTTCCGGCCATCTCCTTCTCTCTGTCTGCTGTCAGCTCTCCTCACTTCTCTGCCATCCCCAGCTCTGCCTGCACATCCAGCCTTGTGGATAGTGTAAGGGTGACTCCCTACAGGGAGCCAGCCCCCATCATCCTTTTTTTCTCCATCCTAACGTCCACCTCGCCAAGCACAGGGAGCAGCAGTGGCTCTGAAGCAGCCAAGGGGGAGGGGAGAGACTCGGAGAGAGAGAGAAGCCAACGTGAGGAACGATGGGAAAGCTCATCGATGGGAGGGGGGATGTAGGCAAGGGCTCAAGGATGCTGGAGAGCCCTGCCACTGCCTTGACAGGGAGGAGGCTGAGAGGGCATCGCTCTTCTGTTGCAAGAATTAAGGAGAGCATCGTGATGCAGGTCAAGGGGGAGGCGTTTTGGGGTACCCCGACTACTTTGCTGGCGTTAGAACAGATGTATACCATTGCCGGATTCTGATTCGGAATGAGAGGTCATGTTTTAAGCTGTCTCTGCACTGTAAATACTTTGCACAATAAAAGTCTTTAAAGACAAACTGGACTCAAGCAGAGTTACTCTAGAGTAGCCACGACAACCCTCTGACAGATAGGTAGCAACTCTACCCCCTTACTGTTTTCAACTAAATGTCAATATTCAGTTAACAATATAAACACCTAAAACCTTCATCAAAAGGACATTAGGCCGCTGGAAACAGCCACTTGTGTGAGTGACTGAGGATGAGTGGAGGAATCCACCTGTTTCCTTTATCATAAGAACACATTAAGAGCAGGATCAAGATCAGGAGAAAGGCCCATCTAGTCCAGCATCCTATTCTCACAATAGCCAACCAGATGCCTCTGAGAAGCCTGGAAGCCACTAACAGCCAACACCTGTAATATTCTCAATTTCTTACCAGTAGCAAAACTCATTCAGCCCCACTGGTGGATCTCAAACCTCTGAAGGTGGCCAACCCACCATGATTCTTTGGATCAAGCATACACTGTTCTTCCCCTGCCAGTTCCCTTGTACTGTAATGGATGGTGAACCCTTGAAGTGTAGCTTATCACAGAAAATTAAGTCTGCTTAGTACTTTGACATGTCAATACACTTCAAGAATGCCCTGCCTGAAATGTGGCATGATCCTCTCCAGAATTTTCCCCAGTAGTTCAGCAGTCCCAGTAACTACCAGGGGTCCCTGCATCTGTAATTAAGAAAGCAAAAGAGAGAGTTTTATGCTATATAGCCAGTGTAATGTATAGTTTGGTCCTGAGCAACCTGTTGCTCTCTGCAGGTTGAGCTGTCAGGAAGCCCTGTTTCATACCCTACGGCCTACAGCAGAACAGGATAGATGTCATAAAAAATATTAGCAACATCTTTCTAAAGACTTTTCTCTGTTTTCTAATGAGACATCAAGGATAAAAAGATTTATTTCAGAGGAAACAGTAGCAATGAAAACTGACAATCAGTGAAGTGCCATGAAGCAGTAACCAAACAAAGTATTAAGGGAAATCCTTTGAGAAGCAGGATCCTAGCACAGCCCGGAGTAGATTTCCAGTAAACAAGCAAACCAAACTATGGGCATGGCATGAAACAAGTGGATTATTGCTCTTTTATCATCCTTTGAACTAAATCCTGCTTGGCATTCTCACCACTAAAGTCAGAGGAAATAACCACACAAATCAATTTAGTAGGATTCAAACCTCCTGGCCAGATTCTAACCTCATCAACATCACTTTATATTTTGGCAAAACCTCCATTTATTTCAGTGTATGCATTTCCAGTTTCTGCAAAGCCAAGTTCGTGGCTGCTTTGTTGACATGAATTTTTCCCTTGCGTTTGGCACTTCAGTCCTAAATACATAGACTTGGAAAGTAAACCCAACTTATTTCATTGTAAGAAAGTTTCAAATACATGTATTTATGATCTAAACTTAGCAGCTCCATTCTATATGGTTGTTTTAGTTCTTCTAGCATGAATAGCAAAAATTTTATCACAATATTGGCAAGTAAGGGCTCATCCTGACTCTCAGCTGCCCCTACCCCAATAGATGGCAGGAGAGAATCAAATATTTGTAGAACAGAACATGCACATTGTCAAACAAAATCAAATACTGGAAGTAAAATATAATTGCCTGCCAAATTCTATCAGACATCAAATATCAGGTGTCAAATGGCATAAGCTGTCAGATATTGAATATTGTCTAAGTTCTAACAGAAGTTGTCAAATACAAAATATAACTGCATATTAGCCAATAATGTCAAATATAAAGTTTCCAATATCAAAGCATTGAAATCAAATAGCAAAATTCTCTTGGATATCAAATACTTATGCTGAATGTCAAATATTCAATGAGCATTTTGAGCAGAATGGATGGAGACAGATTCAGTGGTATCAGGTTTATTGCCTGTAAGCAGGAGAACCATTTAGCTGCTATGCCTATCCTCAGTGGCCTATTTACCATAGTAAATTTGCACACCAGAATGGTATTTGATAGTAAACCCTGAGTACACTAAACACCTCAGAAGCAGACTGCTTCCTTCTAAACCCTGAGCAATTACCAATGTGTCTCAGAATTTGCCTTCATCTCACACCACTTTCACACGCCAAAAAACATTCGCAATATGACAGCTTCCTGTAATCCTCAGTGCACATATCCCTAGGTAGTCCAGAACAGTTTTAACAAAATATGACACTGAAGGTACACTCAAGCAACTTTTTGAAGGTGGCTGAGCCTAGGGCTTGCTGATCAGAAGGTCGGCGGTTCGAAACCCTGTGACGGGGTGAGCTCCCGTTGCTCGGTCCCAGCTCCTGCCAACCTAGCAGTTCGAAAGCACGTCAAAATGCAAGTAGATAAATAGGAACCGCTACAGCGGGAAGGTAAACGGCGTTTCCATGTGCTGCTCTGGTTTGCCAGAAGCGGCTTTGTCATGCTGGCCACATGACCTGGAAGCTATACGCCAGCTCCCTCGGCCAATAATGCGAGATGAGCGCGCAACCCCAGAGTCGGTCACGACTGGACCTAATGGTCAGGGGTTCCTTTACCTTTACCTTTAAGGAGCTTGTTTACGTCTGGCATACTTGAAGGGCTAAGTACAGCACAAACTTAAGCATGCTTACTCAGCATTGTGCAATTAAAGTGAATTGGGCACTGGTAAGTGTGGGATAACACCTGTTTGATGTGATGACGTATTACCCTGCCACAAATAAACATGAATGCATGCTCAGTGAATAGTAGACCTTCCTGCAAATTTTGAGCAAACATTTCAGGAAGAATGCATAATGAGCAGGTCATCTGGAAGTGAGTTTTGTGTTCATAGGGTTGCAGTCTCTGTTGCTCCCTGCTCCTCATGGTTATACCACCAGGGTTATTACCTGCGAATTTATTAAAGGCTGGTCACTGAAGGAATGAAATTCCTGGTGTTGTGGTCTCATCTTTTTCTGTCTCTGGTCCTATGCTGTGTGCTTCCTGTACTTAGGAAAGCCCACTGCAGAAACATTTCTAATAGCACTGGATCTTATTTGTGATTTGATGCCCCCCAGGAAACTTAGAACTTGGCATATCCTGCCCTTGCTTCAATTCCTGGATTAATAGTCAGGGCAAAGTGCAAACTTTGAGTATTTCCACATGCCCCAAAAGCTTCTGCTTTTATAGCAACGAATTGCCTTGAACAGAAGGTACACGAGCATTTGAAGTAGAGTAACCAGCTGCTCGAACTTTGGGTGCCACACAGGTTTTTAAGCAGATTCCTCTTATTGAAGGAGCGTCTCCACCCCCATCGTTCTGTTCTCCACCTGAAGGAGCGTCTCCACCCCCATCGTTCTGCCCGGACACTGAGGTCCAGCTCCGAGGGCCTTCTGGCGGTTCCCTCATTACGAGAAGCCAAGTTACAGGGAACCAGGCAGAGGGCCTTCTCAGTAGTGGCACCCACCCTGTGGAATGCCCTCCCACTAGAGGTCAAAGAGAACAATTACCAGACCTTTAGAAGGCATCTCAAGGCAGCCCTGTTTAGGGAAGCTTTTAATGTTTGATGGATTTTTGTATTTTAGAATTTCTGTTTTTTGGGAAGCCGCCCAGAGTGGCTGGGGGAACCCGGCCAGATGGGCGGGGTATAAATAATAAATTATTATTATTATTATTATTGCCCCCTCCTCTGCATTGACATCTCACCAAATTGAAAGAAGTAACAGTAACATCAATGGCAAATGCTAGCTAGATTAACCAATTTCTCTAGTTTTTCGGAAAGCAGCATGGTTGCAAGAAGTCTTAAGAAATTAGTTTTAGTTTACTATTTAGTTTTCCTATGTACTCACAATGGTTTAGGGAAACCAATGAAGTATAGATTGATTTCAGTAAGCAAAGCTCTCAGTCGGAAGAGTGCTTCATTAATTCAGCCATGGTCAATAGCCTCTTGACCCACCAATAAAGCATAAAATATAATCTGGACTCCTTAGACTTCTAGTCAAACACTTGAGTCTTTGAATGGGTTTACCGTGATGATGTGCAGAGTGACCTTCCGTGATTTGACCTTGGCTGAATCTATATTGCAGGAGTTATTTTCATTGATGCATTCATGATTCATGGGTGAAAGATAGCCATATTATCACTAATGATCAATCAGCATTTTCCTCCCGTAAGTCTTATTCTAAGCATGGGAGTAGGCAGGGGGGCAGGAGGGGGCAGCTGCCCCCCCCCCAGAAGCAAAAAAACTAATGTATTTTACAGACCATAACCAGCACTTTTCCCCTCCAAAAACTGAAGTGGAAAGGGCTTTGCTTTAGCAAGAGCAGCTAAGTCTCCGCTTGCTGGGGGGGGGGGACACAGCTGTAACAAAAACACATCAAATAAATAAAGCAAAGTGGCTACCAGTAGTTAAGCAGTTAAGACAATGGAGCAGATATCCCCAGGCAAGTTTCGATAGCTGACCAATTCACCCTATTGTTCTCCAGTGGGAGTTGTTAATGAGCATTCAGGAATCGCATTAAGAGTACTATTGACGATTTAATGAGGGTGCAGAGGATTCAATTTGACTAAGGTGGCTCTGCAAGGCTAAAAGGAAGTGAATAAGAAAGGGGGGCTGTAGCTTTGACAGACACAGTGATGTTTATAAAAAGCAGTGGTGTTCCAGTCTGCCCCTCCTCCTGCATCTGTATACTGTAAATCAGGGGTGGCCACCTCCCAAGAGACTCTAATCTACTCACAGAGTTTAAAACTGGGAGTGATCTACCCCCTTTGGGGGGATTCAGGTCAAAGCTGTTGAGTTTTTTTAAGGAAGGGAAGCCCTGTTTTTTTGGGTTTAGGTCAAACTTGTTGAGCTTCTTTTAGGAGGGAGGGAGGCTCATTTTTGTTTAGGGCTTCAGGTCATAGTTCAACTTTTTATAGGGAGGAGGAAAATTTTGGGTGAGCTTTTTTTAGGGGTGCCAGTGACCTACCAGTGATCTACCACAGACAATCTACCTGTTGGACGTGCCTGCTGTAAATCAAGCAGAGAGAAAGCTGCTTACAAGGCTCCTGTACAGGCGTACCGGTATCTTCCTCTTGCTGCAGAGTTCCAGCATCACAGCGTCACCCAGAGACACCCGCAAATATGAGTTATCCCTCTCTCTATTTCTTTCTTCCTTCCCTCCCTCTTCCATCCTTAATAAAATACGGGGGGGGGAGATAAGCCCCACATAGAAAGCCCATCAACATAGGGGGATGACTCTTTCAAATATGGTATTTACCAGTAATTGGGGGGGAGGGGAGAGGCACCTAGGCCTCTAGGAGTTGGCTGCTATGCCTAGGAGTAGGACAATTCAAGAAAGCAGAATGATGCATATGCTATGGTAATATATCAATAGAATAATAGAATTCTAGTCGGAAGGGACCACAAGGGTCATCTAGTCCAACCCCCTGCAATGCAGGAATTTTTTCCTAAGGTGGGGCTTGAACCCATGACATGGTTGAAATATTATGCTGATATGCAGCAACGCCTTGGAGCCGTCGTGGCTGCGGCCGTGCCTTACCTCGCCCGCCCTGCCACCCCCTCTCGCCTGCCCGACCCTCCCGTCCTCTCCAGCCAAGCAGGGTAGCTGCCAACGCTGCCAGCCCCAGAATCACAAGGTGGCCGCTGCCGCTGCCGCCGCCGCCGCCGCCACAATTTCATCGGGCCCACTGGCCCTGTAGCCCCGCCCACATTCCCACTTCGTGGCCCCTCCCCTCCCGGCCCCGCCCCTGAACGACCATGGCTTGCCCCCCCCCCAGTTTTGATCCTGACTACGCCCCTGATTCTAAGAGTTGGCAGGCACTTAAAAAGAATATGAACACCACAGTGGTACCTCGGGTTACAGATGCTTCAGGTTACAGATGCTTCAGGTTACAGACTCAGCTAACCCAGAAATAGTACCTCGGGTTAAGAACTTTGCTTCAGGATGAGAACAGAAATCGCATGGTGGCGGTGCAGCGGCAGCAGGAGGCCCCATTAGCTAAAGTGGTACCTCAGGTTAAGAACAGTTTCAGGTTAAGAACGGACCTCCAAAACGAATTAAGTTCTTATCCAGAGGTACCACTGTATTTTGTTTCTTCTTATAATTGCTATTTGATTTACCATCCGCTTTTAGCATTATTTTTCTTTACCATCTGTAATGCACAATTCACCCAACAGTGATATAATGAGAACCATGAAATGGATCAGAATTTAATGGAACCACATTGCCCTTACACATTTTCCATGGTCAGAAGTGCTCATCATTAGAGAGCTGGTGTGGTTTACTGACTAGAGAGTTGGACTCAGGCCAGGAAGAACTGGGTTTAGATTGCATGAATCTCACTCATGGGCTGTGAGCAACTTTCAGCCTGAGATACTTCATAGGGTTGTTGAGAGATAAAATAACTACCAGGGATCATTTGAAGGAAGGGTAGGGTGGAAATGTGATAGATAAATTTACTATGGCAGGGAAATGGAGAAGAAATTGACATGTAAGAATGCAGTTGAAATTTTGTGTCCAGACTTCACTGTTCTGGTCAGAACTCTTCATATACTGTTCTCAACAACCACAACTTTCAATATCAAATCAATTAAGGGTGAAATCAACACATTCTTCAAAGCAGATATTGAAGTAGCCGTTGCTTTGAGTAACAGGCATACAACCAACTCTTACGTTGTTCCCATTTCAATCTAAAATTGAACAATTCTAATTACACTGGGGATCAGGAAATCTAATTTTTGGGTTACATCCAGTCTCATATAACTAACATGCTGTTGTATAGTGGGAAAGATGGGCGGCAGACACAGCTTCTTTAAGCAACAGCTCTTTATTACAGCAGTTATAACTGCTCCATGTTCTCTCTGTAAGCGTAGCTTGCTGCCTTATATAATGTCAAGCAATTAGTAACAGTAACAAATTCCAACTAACTAACCAATCCTTGAACAGCAGCCCTCAATCCTTCATTTGCATACTGGTGGCCCAGAGTGAGAACAGCAGCCTATGTGTTAATACATAACACATGCTTAAGGCTAATTAATGCATGAAGGGGTTAAGACCATAAAGTAAGCTGTCCTGCCAGGCTTAGCTAGGTCAGTCCACCTCACCTTGGGAGGAAGGGTTATCCAGCCTTTGTTCTACCCATTCCATCATGTGAACCCTACCAGTAAGGTCTAAGCTGGATGCTCCATCTTTGTGTTTCTATACAAATAATTTAGAAATATTTACCATTTTGGAACCTAAGCTATACTGCCTATCTTTTATTGCTGCTGAATGGGGAAGCACATGATTTTGACCGTTGAAGAGTTTGTAAATAAACCACTTTTAAGTTACCAAACGCATGGTCTTTTTCTATGCTAAGGGAAGTGGGAACTTGGAAAGCAGCTTAGAATTGGATATTTTAAAGATATAACAGCCTGTATTTCCAAGCTTTACTTTGCTGCATGTTTTGTGTTTTTAAGTATCTGCTGGGGTTCTCTCACCAAAGAGTACTTGCCCCGAACCTGGATCTAGGCATCCAGGGAATTCTCCTTTTTTATTTTACCATACTGTATCTATTTTTCCTTTAGCCAAATCAAACCAACAGATTTATATTTGGTGGGAGGAAATGTCTTAAGCATTACTTTATTGGTCTGGTAGTCTTAAATCACTGTATTGGTCTGGCAGTCTTTGAGGGGTATTCAGTGAGTCAGACATAATCCATTCAGGGCCAAACTAGACATCATAAATGGATGCATGTAACATTCCCCACAACCTTTTAATAAATAAAAATAAAATAAAGACCAACCTCAATGTACACAGAGGAATGTCACAGAGGAATGTCAAGAAGAGATGGTGCTTAACCTTCTCTCTGCCTGCCAGCCATGTTTTCCCTCTCAAAATCTTCCCCAAGGTGCTTTCACATCAGGCCCAGTGTTAGCACACAACATACAGGAGCAATCCACATTTTCCTAGAACACAGCTCAATAGAAACGGGAAGCAGCCAGTCTGTATTTACCAATATGAAAAGTTGTATTATGAAATCATCATAGAGTTGCCTAGTTTAGGATAGATTTGGATGCACACTTACTAAATTTGAGTCATGTTTTCTTTCTATATGAACATACCTGCATGGATTTGTGCGTACTGCCTGTCACCAATAATACAACACCACAAAATACATTGAGGATCATTTTGAGTGGCATGTTTTGGGTGCCCAGTAACACATACTGATGCTCATGCATATCCAAGCCAATGCATATCATGGCATAATGTAACACAAAGAAGAGAACAGCAGCTTATGCGTGATAAGTGCTCATCTGAAACTGTTCTATACATGGATGAGATAAGAGCTGCAGGCCGGGCTTGAAAACTCCTCTCCATCAGCAAGAGATTGAAAAAACTAAGGGCTGGGGAAAGATACGGAGAGAGGTTGAGAAAGAGCAGTTCACTTTTACTAATGAAATTTGCCTGTCATCAAACCCTTCAGGCTATTGCAAAAAAAAGAAACAGGCACCTCACAAAGGACCAACTGTACCACCTCAGGACTTCCCTCCAGATGACTTCTAAGAAACAATAGCAACTTCTTCCAGAGTTGTATAATCCTTGCTCCATCTCTTATCAACCGCAAACAAGAAGTGACACTGTTGTCAGGCTTCAAGTGTGCTAAGACTACCCATTTGGCTGCCGCCACTGAGCTAGTGGCATGTTAGGATGGGTAATAACCTCTCCTTGCCACATGCATTTGGATCCCATATTAAGTACATAGGTGATATAATGAAGTACTTGATAGTACCCATATATCCTCAAGAGCTGAAGTCTTGGGGCTTCACCACATGGGCAAAATAAAGTCACATTCAATAAATCCTTCAAAATAAAGTGAAAGAACTAAGTAGTCTAAATGAGAAGCACAGATAGGATAACTATTTTTCCCCTTTAGACAACCAAAACATTAAGTATCCCTTTAATACAATGCATGGAAAATTTATTATTTCTAGATCCAGCTTCCTATGCATAGTTTGGTTGGTCGCTGTATAATTATATGAGTGGAAACATGCTGTTAATAACACCAAATGATATATTATAAGGAGGTTAGGATAGTATGCGTAATCACTGTGGGTTGCACCTTGTTAGATTCTGGAGAAGGAAAATGTTACATTCTCTCTTTTTTTATTAAAAAAAAAAAGCAAGGACACAGTCTTGTAATAATAATTCAAAGGGAAGGTGAAAAATGAGGAAAGGCAGCTTTTGTTATGCATAACAAAGACCTTCATTTTCACAGCCATTATGAAAACAAGCTTTTCAAAGGTACTCGGGTGCCATACAGCAAGTCTCAATTGTATGTGCTTACTCTGTTATTAAATTTAGCCTCAGGGTCTCTGGTTATAAATGAGAGGTCTTTACGGCTTCAGTTTGATGTATTTAGCACCAGAGTCACTGTAGTAGAAACCAAGCTGAAATGACAGTTTCCCTATAGAAACCCAGTAGCAGTACTGTGCCTGTTTTTGAGAGGTTGCCACAATATTTGGAGAGGGAGAATCAACAGACACTGTGGAGATTCATTGGCAGGGGGGTTGTCCTGTCAGTTCCTAAACAGCTACCAGGGCAATTCAGATAATTTTTTACTAGAGTTCCCATTATCCCTGATAGCTGGGCCTTGGTAGCTGGCGCTGATGGGAGCTGTAGTCTAAAGAAGACAATACCGCTGAGAGGGGTCAAATGCTTGTCCTGAAAATGCTGTACTGGTTACTCCAGAGCACACTAATTACATGGCTGAAACAATGCTATTTTCCTAGAAAACGAGGAGCTGAAACTCACTATGAACACCTCCCTTGTTCTCTTATAATGGCAATGGTGCCCACCTGGTTCCACCCACCAGAGGTGGCGGAATTGAGTTCTGGTGAGTTCCAGCTGGAAAAAAAGCCCTGGTAGCAAAAGGCTTAGGCTACCATTTGGTGAGCAAGGGAGAATAACTTAGCACCCAAAAGCTTTGTATTCAAATGCCAAAAGAAGTTTGTTGAGAAGTCTCAGTAATACAGTGGAACCTCGATTTTTGAGCTTCTCGGAAGCTGAATGATTCGGAACCTGGACACCGAAAACCCGGACGTGAATGCTTCTGTTCGAATGGCTTCCGGCGTGCATTTCTCCATTGCAATTGTCAACCGTCAATTGCGCCTCCGTCGTTGAACGTTTCGGATTTTGAACGGTCTTCCAGAATGGATTACGTTCCACAACCAAGGTTCCACTGTATCAGAAGCCCTAAATGAAAAGGCTGAGAGTACATGCTTGAACCTTAAAGCTAGGTGGAAGGTCAACCTTGGGATTACAGTTTCAGAAAATCAACCGAATGTGCTTTGAAGTTCCATACCGATCAAAATGATCTCAGTCTGGGTTAAAGGGGCTGCACTTAAATCACTCCACAAATTGCACTACAACCCAGTGCGGTTGCCTAAAATGAAAACAACTTGCTTTGTCTAGCCTGTTGGAGAAGGTGTAAAGAAAAGAGTGCTCGACAAAATCGTCTTTTGGCCTAAGCAGGTCATTCAGTGCACCCCTGTAGCGTTTGATATAATGTCACAGGTTGTTGGGGATATGTTGTTTCAGCAGCCCATGGCGGCATCTCCTCTAAATTCCATGGAAGATCAATGTGGCAGCGCCAGTTCATATCAGGAGATACCTAGCAAGGATATAATGAGGAACCTCTCTGTTTATGAACAACAGTGAGACATCATTTGTTTAGTCTCCTGCAATTCCACCCCATCTGTCTGGCCCACTTGTATATAATGAGACGTACCACTCCAACTCAACAGGCATGCTCAAACTGGGTTTCCACAAGTCCAAACATTAACATTGCATGCCACTGAGAATGCTCCCTACTGCAGCCAAGTAGGAAGCATGCCAGGTTTCATCGCCAGGGTGCCTATTCACCTGTCATCAATTACAGGGTTTGCACAAAACTCTCTGCTAATCCATTGGTGGGTGAGTGGGATGGTGCAGAGAGGTACATGCGAATGCCATTTTGGTACATAAAGTACAAGTTTCTGAAGGAAACTGTGGGTCATTGTCATTGACGACTTTGCAAATATCATATGAAGGGGACTCTTGACAAATTCAGATATATAGCAGAGTCTTTGTTTAATTTATTTTTCACAGCACATTAGCAGCTCTCTTGCAGCACACTGCTGTGCTCCTGCAGCACACAGTTTGGGAATTTTCTGACCTAGGTAGTAGGCTGCTTTTAGTATCCTGCCAAAAATAAGTCTGAATTTTTGAACAGATGTGGCATTGCCAGGAATAGCTGAGTGGGTAGAGGGGCTTTTTATTTTCCTATATGAAAGGGTCAATGGTCACAACAATCATCCAAGCATTGTACTGTATCTGTAAAATAAATATACGTATTTCAATGCCATGTGTGGTAACAGGTTTTTTCCATCAATACATAACAGGCTCTAGAAAAGAATTGGGGGGGGGGGCTTCGCTAAAACATAAAAGGATACATTCTATTGCCTTTTGCCAGGATACAAAAGAAATACAAAAAGCAGAACACTTGTCAATATTTAGAAAGTTTCAAGGTTATGTTTTCTTCCTGCAGCTTTGTTTTTCCTAAGATAACTGATGTGAATACAAGCAGTCAAGACAACTAAGGAACAATTTTAAAAAACAACAACAAATGGATTGTGGGAAAGTACAAGATGGGATGGAAATGTCAAGATGCACTGTTTATTCAAACCAATGGTGACCTTCGCTTCAAGGCTATTTCTTGGAGCTTCAAAGAAAAACACCATTGGAGGATTGCGTACCTGCCAATTTTTTTTAAAAATCCAGGATTTTGGGTTCTGGCCTGGGACTTTGAAGTTTCCACCTCCACCAGGACCTTCTACCATGAAGCAGAAGTAAAGCCAAGAAAAGCATCATATATTTACTTAACATTATTTTTTCTGGACCATTAACTGTGTGCTAAAAGTGGCCCTTTCCTCACATTCCAGTCACACATCCAGTCAATGCAGTGACAGGGACTGAGATTGCAACCACTGGCACTGCCCCCATACATTCAGCATAAAATGAGAACGGGCTTCATGAACAATCAACTAACTGAATCAGTGCAAGATTTGTACTTATGAGATGAAACCTTGATATAAGATAGAGGCAACATGAAATCTGCCCCTCTCCACCACCGCTTACAGCTTCCCAAAAGGTTTTACTATGCCACATGTTGTAAAGCAGGGTGCTTTGAGGGTGGTATAGCAAATGTCTAAGAAATTTGTAAGAAACGTCTTGTTGAAACATCTTCAGCAAACAGAAAGCTTTTTTGCAAGCCTAATCCTGGCACGCTGGTGATTTCGGGGGAGGGAGTTGCAGCATGGGTGGGAAAGGTTGCCTGTGATTTGCAAATGTGCCCTCAGGTCCAAAAATGTTGGCAACCCCTGCTTTAGTATTGTGTCCACTCATCGCGATCTATGAGGCTTTCCGTGTGACACCATTCCTTCTTGGAAGGGATGGGAGAATCCGTCACCCTCCTTATACAATGCATTTTTGTACACCCATTTGTGTGTTCATTACATAACTGTGTTGCAAAATCTGAAGCAGCGCAGATTTTGCAGAATGCTTGTTTTGTTACATATTGTTTTGGAAAGTGTGAAGTAATACAAACTGAATCAAATTTCTCACCCAAACCTACTTCTCTGCCACATTTTCTGTGTTCTCAGCCAGCCTCCTCACATCCACTTGAAGGAAGCAGCAAGGCTCTCTGCACAAGTTCTTTTCCTTTCCTTCCATCCACATTTCCTGGGGACTAGGCCAGAAGAATGCCTGTGGGATATACAGTCCTGCATGGAGAGTCTAGTCACTCACTAAAAGATGATGTGACAAGGATTTCCCAGCCCCCAGGAAACACAGCAAGGAAAGAAGAATGGATATCCTTGCCACTTGCTCTCAGGAAACACAAGACTTTGTTTAAATAGAAAAGAGGCGGAAGGAATCCCCAGCTGCATCATATTGCATTATGGTATGCCACCCACAGTCTCCCAAATCTCTGAGAAATTTGCTGTGCCTCCCAACTCAGCTTCAGCCATTTCACACACACACTTCCCAACTGTAGGCTCTGCTGAGATATCAGCACACAAACTTCTTTAATGTGTAGGCCATGTGGGGTACAAATCTGAAAGGCCTTCAGCTACAAGTTCTCTAGGTAGGAGTAGGGGAAATTGGGAGAAGGGAGATCCACTTTCTCCAAATGGAGTTCATAAGTAAATAAACTTCAGAAATAGAGCTTTTTACCTGCTGGTAATCCATTGCAAGACCTGGGTGCATGCCTATTGTTTTAATCAGGCTTTGCAGAGATTAGAGTTGAAAGCATAGTTTTCAGAAGTATGTTACACTCCTCTTGCCCTCTTTTCATCTTATCTCTTTCCCATCTCCATAATTTTATCTTGCTAACCAATTTCTCTTCCCCCACCTTGTCCCCTGCTTTTATTTTAATTAAATTCTTCCTAAGACTTGTAGCTTAACCAAGATTTATATTAAGGAGACAGCCTGCTCAACAGGCAGGTTTCTTTGCCCTTAGCTTTCAGAGTCACATTTATCATTCAATTTTTGACCATCTGTGCATGTTCTTTTTCTACTGGTTTTTTTTTTTGACTTAAAATAACAGAGAAGCAAAGGGAGAAAACAACAAAAGCACAAGAAATTAAACTTAAGACTTGGGAAATAGACTTGGGAAAAGGCACAGTACAGTAGGGCATGAATTCACCTATATAAATATAAACAAGCTTTTGCCGTAGCTTCTCCTAAGGAAAATGCCAAATTAAATGCCCTTTCCAGAGTTAGCACATATGGGTCAGGGGAGTAGGGATCACTGCCCTGTAATACATGGGTTTAGTTGAATGTCTGAATATACAGTACATTGGTCCATGGCAGGCCCTACTACCATGATCTCACCTCTACACAGTGTGCTTTCTCTTTGGAAGTGTGGTACAATCTGGAAAGGACATACAGTAATTGCATGCAGGTCTGTAAGAGAGAGTATCCAGCACAAAGCTGACATCCTCGTGGATTCTTGGGGAAGCTTAAGCTGTTCCAAGTTTGTATATGCAAATGTACCAACGAAAAATTGTTGGATTTATCAGGGGGTGCTACTAATTCTCTTTGTATGAAGAAATTGTGTTAGTAGTTATTCCTGCTTTGTAGTTTCCTGTTAACTTGTTCTACATGTTTAGGGTGGGTGGCACAATTTATACAGACCTTCTTTCATGCCAACGTGAGAAATCTTTTGGGCTCACCAGGTGATTTTCAAAACTCGGTTGAGCATTGAACCCAAGTCTCACCACCAAACCAAACCTTCTACTCCCTGCACTGTTACAACAAAGAAAATCATTTTTAACTTTTTGATATATAAAAACTTTTAAAAGGTGAGCTATAAGAGCAAATCGCTTCTTTAGATGAGCTATTAGGAGGGCAATTGTATCAAATTTGTGCTTGCTTTTCAGAATAACTTGAAGCATAATTGGTATTAAGGACTGGGAGATGCTGCAGCAGCCATTATCTACCTATAGGATCAATATGAGAGAAATATGGGAGATAAAATTGTTTCGGCTTGCATTTTAACGTGGCCCTAGCCTAGTTTGCATGCCCCAAACCAGTACACAAACTGAACTGCAGCTACTCTTCAAAATCTGCACTTTTCCAACCATCTAAACTCTTGTGAACACAATGCTGGATAGTAGGTGTAGAACACTCACCTTTTTTTGTATCTATCCTTTCTCCACTGGAAGAGGAAAATCTGAGCCTCTGTATCTGGAAAAACATATGGAGACATTTCCCCATCACTGTAGCAAAGCAGAGGCTCTTCTTAAAACCCTTCCCTTCAGAATCCTGATCCCACAGAGCTCTGTGTCTAGAACAGCTGAAGAGGCAAATTACCTCAGCATCATATGCTGCCTGGGGCCTAATATGTTACACCTGAAACACAGCTATGTGAAACCTGGATGGGCCTAACCTCAAGATTCTGGGCCTCTTCTCTCAATTGTTCTTTTCTCTTTTTTTCTGTTATTGTTCAAAATGGAAATCTCTAGTCCTTTTACTTGCTGGGAAGTGTGCAGGCAGTATTCTACTCAGTTGTTCAATAAGAAGCAAACTTGCTAATGTTTAGCCGGCCAGTTCTCTCCACTCTTGAATTCAGTTTAACCGGAAGGCACTTGTATTAAACCTGTGTTTATATGTGTAGCTATGCTTTAAGGACTTGCTGAAACCTCAAGCAGACAACCACACACACACACACCCCACTCTTTGTTATTGTCCAGTAGTGACATCACCTCTCCTAACCTGTTACACCGGCACACCTCAACAGTTACAGATTCCTGGCAAACTTCTGATACTGCTGAGGAGAAAGTGTTGGC
The DNA here is from genome assembly GCF_963506605.1 of Zootoca vivipara. Taxonomy (NCBI): domain Eukaryota; kingdom Metazoa; phylum Chordata; class Lepidosauria; order Squamata; family Lacertidae; genus Zootoca; species Zootoca vivipara. The sequence continues at coordinate 56,483,276 of NC_083280.1, forward strand.
CTCCCAGAAGCACTGTAGATTTTCAACAGCTGTGGGCTTTCCCCCTCTTGAACTGTGTTGTTTTCCTTTCTTGCCAACTTCCCTGAAAAGATGCATCATCTGGGAAGGGACAGGCCTCCAGCCAGCACTTGGAGGCAACATTTTTGCCCCATGCTTTGGTCTTCTTTTTGCATACTCTCTCTGGTGGGCAGCAGAATGCACGGCACTAAGAGTTGTCAAGCAGCAAAGCTAATGCTGCTTTTTGGTTTCGAACTCACAAGATAATGGCCAAAAAAAGGGAACTGGTATGGCTGTTGTTTTTTAAATGCATGGAAAGAAACCAATATGTAATGAAAAGAAAGCTGCGGTATTCAGTAAGTGTTAGATGAGCTCTTGTGTACTTCATTGCCATTTTACCTCTTGCATGGCCTCTGCTGTTCTCATTTTTGACTTTATAGAGAAAATGCTCTGTGCAAGCAAATTCCGCCCTCTGCGGCTGGTTCTGTCGCCATTTGAGCACAACACGCAGAACAGGTTAAATCAAAGTTCTATACAATAGCAAGGCAATCAATAATAGCGTTTGAAAGCTTAAACTCTAAATTTTATTCATCAGTTACAGCCCTGGTGTTATCCAGTTTGTGAGATGAGAGAATGCTGTATAAATAACAGTATATAGCCCTGAAAAGTCCACAGTAAACACATAATAGAATTTGCTTTCAGTGTTCTGCCACCATTCATAAATCACTCTGGCAAAACTCCCGCCGTTTATGGCAGGACTCATATCCCTAAAGTGAATTATGGTCCAGTATGCAACCAGCTATTGTCCTAAATGTATCAGAGGTGAAAAGCAACATTGGAGGGCTGCTGTGTATGCACATGTTTTCAGAAGACGTTCAGCGGCTCACTAGGATAGAGACTTGAAGGAATATTGCTGTGTGTTGGCAAGAGTCTCAATCTAATGAAGAGACAGTGAAATAATGTCTTAAATCTACAAGAGTTATGACTAGCAACAAGCAAGTTCTGCTTGTTTCACAGTTTTCAATGTTCATTTTATCCTGGAGCATGGCTCAGGAAAACAGAAGAAAAAATAGTTTGACTTCTGGTTAAACTAGAGAATATTATTTCCTTCAATTCACATATCTACTTCTATTGGGCAAGAACAGAGCTTAAGAATGGTTTTGGGGTTTTTAAATACTTTTACCTTGTCTGGTCAAATTTACTTCATTTACTAAGGCCATGGTTACAAAGCCAGGCATTGTGTTATCGAATCTGGTGATTTTGGAAACAATCCAGGTTTCTTAAGCAGTGTTTGGACATATACAACTCCCTTGTGAGAGTTCTGTCTACACTTATTCTACATATTCTGCCTTTAACCAATTTCCACACCTCTTCCCCTCTCCCGATTATAATTTGAGAAGAACTCTTAACAGTTGTAAATGTGGTTCTCTTGTGCTGGGTGTGAAATGCTGGCTTTACTGTATATTCAAGTTAAAGGTTTCGCTACTATTTTTATGTCTTATACACAGAGAGCTGGTGCAGCCCTGTAGCTAACTGTGATTTTCCCCCTTCCCCATTGATCTCCATCCTAGTGCATAGCACATAAAGCGTTCAAACTATATGGGAAAGGGAATAGTTGGATCTGTAATGAAAAGGAAGGCGGTTTTATGTGGTGGGCTTGTGTAACAGCAGTAACATTTTGGAAGTTGGCAATGACTTTGCATAAATATTCCAAATAAATAAATGAGATCGTCTCTTCTACCCAACTGTTAAAGATGCGGGAATTCTGTCCTCTTTTACATCTGTCCACCTTAGCCAGCAGAGCCATTTATTGAATTAGGTGATAATAGAGCTGCCATACATCTGGATTTTCCCATACATTACTGAGATTTCAAAGGCAGAATTGATGTCCTGGGGGGGGGATTCCAAAAGGCAGCACCTTGTCCTGCATTTTAGACAAGTCAATCGAAAAATCACATTTTTTTTCATTTTCAACAATTTGATTGGTTTCCTTAAAAAAAAAAAGTTCAACCACTTTCATAATGTCCTGGTTTTTACTTTTTGAAACATGGCAACCCTAGATTGTATGCACACTTTCCTGGGAATAAGCCCTACTGAATTCAGCCTCAATCTGGGGTGCACCAAACCTTGCACCACCCCAAGACATCAGCCACTTCTTTCCATTGTTGGGAAGAAAACGTAGTAAGTTTGCCATGGCTTGTACTCAAACCACGTTTACTGCAGCCGAGGCACAGTATGATAACAAGTGGGGAAAGAAAGAGAGGTGCTTTCCTATGGGTCCTTTGGAGAATGGGTAGCCTTGCTGCCAGTCAATTTAGGCTAGCTGCCATTTTTGAACAATTGCTCTTTCCAAATGAATAGCATCCTTTGAGTTTGTAAAATCCTCCACAGCTTATCTTTTCCTCCAGGGCATTCTTCTCTAAAAAAAGAAAGAACAAATGTCAGAACAGAGCTTTAATGGGAAGAACTCAGACAGGTAACCTGAAAAATAACCCACTGTGGTGTATTTAGGGTAGTATTATATGAGGTTTTCCAGCTCCAGTTGTCCAAACCATCCTGTTTACTCCAATTTAACCCATCTCTGAGCCTTTCTAAAATAGGCTTTATCTTTATTGCCAACACTTTTGTTGGAGTAATGCAACAGCCTGGCTTCTGACCCCTCCCATGTCATCTCTTCCTTGGTCAAGATTTAGACTGCCAACTCTTTGGAGCTGTTGACATATGTTACTCGCTAAATCACCATGTTCAGTGATGGCACTACACAAATAAAAACCTATCCCATCCCCAACACAGCAGATAAGGCAGGAAAGGACAGCTTCTTGAATAATCTCCTCAGGTCGATTGTCACCCTGCTGCTCTTATTCAGTACTTTCTTTTTTAAAAAAAAAAAAGTTTGGATGTGTGCTTCAGTACAGGTTTCACACAGTGAAATACCTTACAGCCTCATGCAGCTGCTTAAAAAGTATTTTTTTAAAAAAGTGTGGTTACAGATCTCCTGCAGTCCTTGTATTTTGCACTTTCTGCCATATATTTAACCTGTTCGTGGTCTCTTCTGAGTTCTGATCATTGAGAACTTTGTTGGCCTGAGAGATTTTACTACCTGAAGCACCCAGTGGGACCTATTCCTTTGTCTCACTGAAATCACAGCTGCTTATACTTTCATAGAAATGTAGAGCTAGAAGGGACTCTGAGGGAATCTCAACTAAAGCATCCATGGCAGATGGCTACCCATCTTGTCTTAAAAACACCCAGTGAAGGAGAGTCCACCACCTTCCAAGGGAGTCTGTTCCACTGTCAAACAACTCTTACCGTCAGAAATGTCCACTGTCATCTGCTTCTCTATCTTAAGCCACTCAAAGAGTGTTGCTGTTCTTCCCTCAATTTCAACTCTAGCGCACCTCACTCACAAGCCCTCCTTTAGGAAACACAGATCTCAGCTTCTGACACCAGAGTTGAATGCCACCTGCAATCTCTGAGCAGTACAAGATCCCAGGGGGGTTCCAGACATGCTTATCCAGAGTCTGCATTTCCTTTTGGGAATCAGGCACAGCAGAGACTGTGGTGTCTTTATGACAGATGGTTTACTTGCACATATATACAACCTGCGCCCATGACGGAGGGGTTCACAGCAACAACATTCCAAGAAGGCCTTGCTTCTCCCACAGCTGCAGCTTTGAGTTCAAGAAAACTCAAGAAAGAGAACAGCCATTGTGCTCTGACCCTCTCTCCAGCTTGCTGGCTGCTGTATTATTCCTGCCTTCATCCATCCCACCCCCAGACTGCCACCTGAAGCACACATTTTCTTCACACTGCTGTATGACAGGGTTGACCCAGGACAAGAAAGATATGGATAACTACTGGCTTTTGGAGAGCAGCCATTGCTTCTTCACCCTAGTAAGCCTTGCTGCAACCTGAAATATTTTTGGCACTAGGCATAGCTGAACCTAATGTTAGTCCACATAACATTTCCACCAACTGCTTCCATTTTAAGGTTACTACAGACTGTGAGCTTGAGCTCTCCCTCATACCAAGCAACGTTTCTTTCTCTCTCTCTCCTCTCAGCAATAGCATTGACGCAGAGAATATAAAATCCTAATAACCCCTCTTTTACTTCCCACTGACCTGTATCAAATTGTTCATGGCCTTTCAAATCACCCAGAAATCTATTTTTGCTTGCCAGCAGCTTGTCTCAGAAAAACTCCCCCACAGTTTTGCTCAGAAGATGGAACCCACTGGGCAGATGGAGCTGCAATATATTTCCCCTCCTTCTTTCTCGGAAGATTTTTATTTTGCATTAGTGGTACACTTGCAGATAATCTGTGATGTTCATTATAGAACAGGGTTGTTGTTTTTCCTAAATTGTATTTAGCATTTCTGCCAATCTAAGGAACATATGTAAAAAAAAAATACCAAGTACATTGGTACCTCTGTTTACAAACTTGATCCGCTACGGAAATCTGTTCTTAAACCAAAGCCGTTCTTAAACCGAGGCGCGCTTTACCTAATGAGGCCTCCCACCGTTGGTGCCCTTCCACTGTTCAGCTTCCATTCTTTGTTGTTGTTTAGTCGTGTCCGACTCTTCATGACCCCATGGACCAGAGCACTGTCCAACCATCTCATCCCCTGTCGTCCCCTTTCCCAACATCAGGGTCTTTTCTAGGGAGACTTCTCTTCTCATGAGGTGGCCAAAGTATTGGAGCCTCAGCTTCAGGATCTGTCCTTCCAGTGAGCACTCGGGGCTGATTTCCTTCAGAATGGATAGGTGTGATCTTCTTGCAGTCCATGGGACTCTCAAGCATCTCCTCCAGCACCATAATTCAAAAGCATCAATTCTTCGGCGATCAGCCTTCTTTATGGTCCAGCTGTCGCTTCCATACATCACTACTGGGAAAACCATAGCTTTAACTATACGGACCTTTGTCGGCAAGGTGACGTCTCTGCTTTTAAAGATGCTGTCTAGGTTTGTCATCGCTTTTCTCTCAAGAAGCAGGTGTCTTTTAATTTCATGACTGCTGCCACCATCTACAGCCATCATGGAGCCCAAGAAAGTGATATCTCGAGGTAATGTTCGCTAACCGGAACACTACTTCTGGTTTTGCGGCGTTCGTATACTGAATAGTTCATAAACAGGGCTGTTCTTAAACCAGGGGACCACTGTACTATTCCATTGCTTGTACAGTTATTGTTCGTGAATTAATGTAAACATTTGAGAGACAAAAAATGACTATAAAGAGCTGATAAGCACATCAATATTGAAACACTGAAAATGAAACATTATTTTCTGTTCAAAATAAAAAAAAATCCTTCAGTAGCACCTTAAAGACCAACTAAGTTTTTATTTTGGTATGAGCTTTCGTGTGCATGCACACTTCTTCAGATACACTGAAACAGAAGTAACCAGACCCTTATGTATATTCAGAGGGTGGGTGGGGGGTGATGGGATTCCCCACAGCTACCTACCTGTAACTAGAATTATTTTCTGTTATTATTTTCCCAGTTTGGGAGGAAATAAAAGTAGACAGTAAATATATCTATTCATTAATTGCAGGCCATGGTGTTGAAAAATTATTTTTGAATGCATTTTGGAAAGATCTGGCAAAAGAAAATAACAGTACGAGAGAAGTTTGTTTTCCCACCGATGGCCTATGACCATCCTCTCTACCTTGGATTTCAATTTATATGCTCATCTAGTGCAGTTAAAATGTGAAATTGCTTTTTCTACCCCTGCCTCCATGCAAATCCCTCAGCTTATATGCAAGCAAAGGAAAATGTTTAAATATTCTCAGATATATTTTTGGGAACAGATGTTTGAATTGCCATCATGCTGTATTAATTGCAAGATTGTGGCTGGGGAATAGAGCAATATGGGCTACTAAAGGACATCCATGTTGTCAGGATGTGCTTTCAATGTTAATTGTCTGTTTTAGAATTTGGTAATTTGCAAATAAGAAGCAATCGTAGGCTCTTAATATTCTGCAATAACAGTTTCAAACACTGCCTTGGGCACACATTCATTCCAGAAATAACTTAGGGTACTGTCTTATACAAGGGGGGAAATACTACTGATCTATGGGCCAGGGCGCTGAGTTTAGGGCAACCTAATGTGGAGGGCAGGCCACTACAGATGGAAGGTGAGCTTAAATCTCTTTCAGAGGCGCTGCTGCCTGTCCACTGCTGGAGCATGCCAGCTTCTTGTTGTTGTTTAGTCGTTTAGTCGTGTCCGACTCTTCATGACCCCATGGACCATAGCACGCCAGGCACTCCTGTCTTGCACTGCCTCCCGCAGTTTGGTCAAACTCATGTTCGTAGCTTCGAGAACACTGTCCAACCATCTCATCCTCTGTCGTCCCCTTCTCCTAGTGCCCTCAATCTGCAAATCCTGCCTAAGACTCCAAATTTCAGTGGTACCTCTGTTTAAAAACAGTTCTGTTTATGAACGATTCGGTTTACGAACTCCACAAAACTGGAAGTAGTGTCCCGGTTTGCAAACTTTACCTCAGTCTAAGAACGTAATCCGAACGGTGGAAGGGCACCAGCAGCGGGAGGCCTCATTAGGGAAAGTGCGCCTCAGTTTAAGAACGGTTTCGGTTTAAGAATGGACATCCAGAACGGATGCATTACATTTTCCCTCACACAAGTCCCCCACATGATAATCTGAGGTAGTTTGTGGGAATTCATGGAATTGGTGTTCTGTGAAGTGGGTGCACTATATTGAAGTGAGGGTGGGCCCAACGGTGCCAGGAGGGAAAGTGCCGTTGCGCTGTTGCATGTTCACAGATGGGACCATCATTACCGCCATGTCAAGAGCTCCTAAAAGTTTGGCCTTGGACAGGGCCTGGTTGTGGAATTTACAGTTTGTGGGTCGCAATGGCTAAAGAGCACAAAGCAAGTAGTAAGAATTTAGCATGCATCATGTTTGTAAGCCCATCTTAGAATTTGAAGGTGCTGAATACCTAATTAAAACATGGGGACTTAGCTATTTTAGGCTCTTCCGGATCAACTTGACCAGCTGGAAAGCTCAGCCAGCAAGAGGGAAGACATTTCACGTTTTCAAAAACAAGGACCTGAAATGTGTCCCATGGCAGATCAAAAAGGCATGTAGCTCATGTAGAGAAATAAATATTGCTTAAGAACAGAGAATTTTCAGTGCTAGAATTCTACACATTTTTGATGGGTTCAAATGAGGCTCATTTAAAAGCCAGCGAGCCTATTGCAGCTTGGTGGAAAACATTCTCTCTAGGGATGGTCCTGGCAGCCTGTGCAATTGGGCCAGACTATGGGAATTTTTCCAGACAGGCCAGAAACATATTTGTCCAAGGGAGCAAGGACCCTTTCCTTCATAGTAATGTCCTTTTTACAGAATTAATGTCTCCATGTAGAGCTGAAATGAAACCTATAAATGCCTTCTATAAAGGTTTGGTGGTTTCTTCCCCTCTTCTTTCCCCCACCACCACAAAAACCAATCTAGCACTACACAAAAGAGAAAAGATGGCAAAAAACTAACAGCTGCCTTCTTATGGAAGCCACTTGAAATTACCTCAGCTTCACACATCAGGCTGTCCCATGACCACACTGCAAGAAAAAAAAAAGGAGGGGGAGGCCATTTTATATGCAATTCTGGCAGCAACCATATCAACAAGTGGCAGCCCAGAGATGTGACTAAGAAAAATGGAAATGGCAGGGAAACATTTCAAGCTGCTAATTTTCTGGCCAAAGGACGAAAAGAACTGGAGATGGAATCACAAGTTACACCCCTCAACTGCATAGCTGATCTCACCTGCATTTCTAAGCACTGAGCAAGTGTCCTCCTAGTGAAGGAAATTCTGAGGCTGGTTGCATACAGTGAGAGTAAAAAATTTAATGCAAAACACAAGCTTGTGTGTGTGTGATCTGGACTGGAGTTGGGAACAAAGTGTTAAAGCCCCTATCCCTATATCAGGAACCTGATCTCGATCTTGAGAAGGGGGCGGGGATCACGACTGCAGTTTCCTCTTTTTTGTCATTCATGGAATTGAGCTTTTTCAAAAGCATATACCATAAGTAGCATCCCTTCACAGAACATACTTTCCCTCCCTCTCACACTTACACACACGAAAACAAGCTGTGGGGCACAAGAAAGATCCCCCAACAAAACAAGTGGTCATAAAACACAACTTGCATGTGCAAAAAAAAGGCCTTTCAGAACATTGTATTTGTATTATTGTGTGAGGTTCAAAATGTCTATGATTCCACATTATTCATGGCTATAAATTGTAAAGAGGATATTCTTGGAAAAGTCAATTCTGCAGACAGTCTGCCTAATAACCTTTTTCAGTTAATCTACATACAGTCATACAAAATTATGCTTTTAATGTCTTTTTTGTGTTAGCTTTGTCCATTAAGAGGAAAACATCCTCAGCATGGATGCTATCTTCATAAATCTGGTGATCTCAGCGATGCAAATATAATCGCCGAAAAATTGACTAGCTTCACTGGAATGCTTAGCTGGGGCGACATTAATCTTGTTTTCATTTCTGTGCTCATGAAGGTTAACCTGAGAGTGCAGGGAGCATAAGCCTTCATTTTACTCCCAGCTTCTACTGCATGCAAATGCAGACACTCTTGCAGGATGAGGGAAAAGGCATTTTAACCTTGTTGGGCCATAGGGGAAGGAGCTGTCCTTTGTTGACATGAGAGTGAGGGGTTGAGAAGTGCATTTATTCATATCGCAGTTCTTCAGATTTATGTATGTTTGCCAGATGTTACTGATCCGGTCTATGTAGGAAGAACGTTTTGCTACTGAACTCGGTGAGAAAACATCTGTTTCTGCTGTGCAGATAGGTAGTTATCTATAGCAACACTTTGGTCATGGCAGGAAAACCACAACAATGTGAATGCTGCTGCTGCTCTGGTGCCAGGTCAGCCGTGTCCTAGAACTCACTGGGAATAGAGGCCTGCCCTCTTTCCAAAACATGTTGATCCTTTCACGATGCTTGGTAACAGCTAGACAGGCAAGGGGTGGGGCAACATCATTCATCATGCTGTTTCACTGGGGGTTTTTTGTTGATACCTCTTAGGGGTTCTGTTGTGGAAACTTGGTCATAATTAAAGGAGTGGCAGAACTCAAGTTCAATTTTTGCTGGGGGAGCAGGAAGACTGCATCTGTAAGCAAATCAAAAATTACCCTTTAAAGCACAGTCCTATGTATGTCTGCTTGGGGGGGGGAGTATTACTCCTATGCAAATGTGCACAGGTCTGCAGCCTACTGCTAGGCAGAGGAACACTCTCTCTTATGGATGAATCAATCTGTCGGGTTTGGCTTCTTCTCTCCCTTTCCAGTCTTGTGTTCTGTTTGCCACATTTCCGCATCTGTTTATGAACACTTTTTAAAAAAAACAAGCCTTCACAAAAATATATTCAACCGTCTCGGGAACATTTCTCCTCCTGTATACATTTCTGCATGCGGCCTTCCCCAACAATGCATCTTATTTTCACCAAGCTTCTACAAATTTGCAGAAGAAAGAAGAAGAAGCTGCACCCAGCATGCACCCAGCAGCTGCATGTGGAGGAGCGTGGACGCAAACCTGGTTCACCAGATTACGAGTCTACCACTTTTTTTTTTTTTTACTAAGGATGAACAAACGAAATCTGTTATGATTGATTGGGCAAAAGATGTAGGGCATAATATTATGATGGAGGATTGGGAAAGGTTCTGGAGGAAGAATATAAAGTTTACTGTGTGTAGAGCTTTAAGAGAAAATATGATGAAAATGATGTATAGATGGTACCTTACACCGGTAAAACTAGCAAAGATTTATCATAAGCATGATAACAAATGTTGGAAATGTAAGAGAGTAGAAGGAACATTTTACCATATGTGGTAGCCTTGCCCCCAAGTTAAGAACTTCTGGGAAAAGATTTACAATGAAATGAAAAAAGTGTTGAAAAACACCTTTATCAAGAAACCAGAAGCTTTTTTACTTAGGATAGTTAAGAGAGGAATTACCAAAATAAGCTATTACGTTTTTTCTGTATGCCACAACAGCAGCAAGGATTTTATTAGCCGAGAATTGGAAGAGTGAAGATCTACCCACAGTGCCACAGTCCCACATAACCCACAGTGGATGAATGCCAGATCAAGATGATTGGATTTATGGAACTGGCCGAACTGACCGGGAGACTCCGTGACCAGAGGGAAGAGTTGGTGAAAGAACATTGGAAGAAATTTAAAGTTTATTTAAGAAATAATTGTAAGATTGGAAATGTTTAAGATAAGATTTGGAAGCACAGGGAGGTTGTAGGATTAGTAGAGGTATTGTAGAATTTTAAGATTTAGATATAAGGGTAAGATAAGAATTGAATGTTGTTAAAGAATTAATATGAGGTGAATTTTTGTTGTCAAGGTAATAAGAAAATTGAAGTATGATATAGAAATTAGTTAAGGTAATAACAAGATGATTGAATTATGATATAGAAATATAGAAATTACTAAGGATGATATACAATGAAAAGCAGAAAGAAGGGACTTGAGGAAGTCGACAATGTTAGGATACATGAATGCTTAAAATGGTTGTTGTTTTTCTTTTTTGTATTTTGTATTTTGTAATTTGGTGTTTCATGTGATTTTTTCTGTATTTTTGTGTTTTATATGTTTTCTTTTTTCTCTTTCAGTTTTATAAAATCAATAAATATATTGGGGGGGGGGAATGAGTCTACCACTCTTAACCACTACACCACACTGGAAGCATGTCTGTACACATACTTCCCCCAACATATGGATTCTTATGTCCTTTTTTGTTGGAAAACAGCATCGCAAGGTGCTGAATGGTGCAAATTCCGAAGGAAGTTGCATTTGGAATGTGAAACAGCTGGTGATTACTGATCTAGGCCGCAATTTTACTTGAAAGTGGCTAAAATGCATTAGGTGCATAGTTATGGTTTTTGTTTCCAACGCTCTATATGAAAACTGCACATTCTGAAGACGTTTACATGCAATCATCTGTTGAACAAAATTTATCTTAATTGCCTTAGACTGAATTCATAAGCATGGTACTCATTTGACTAAAATGCAGATCAGGCAGGCATGTGACATATATTCTTTGGCAAAACACAAGCACTGCAGAGTTTGAGGAATGTTTGCCTCAAACACTATATTTTCATCAGTGTACAAAAAAGAACACCCCTATTGGGCAAATTTCTGATATTTCTCCAGCTTGCTTTTGAAATATATAGTAATTTATCTTCAGTGTTTTGAGCACAGCAGGAACATCATCGGAGGAAATGCTTAAAAATGGACATTATGCCTAGGGGCCCTACAGAATATTGGGCTCTGATATATGTCTGAGCTCCTAAAAATAAAAGAGATATAAAACTCTCCAGATTTCATTATTTGAATACATTATACAGATTAGACAGACCTACATATTATTGCAGTTGTAAAATTGATTTAAAGTGACAGAAGCAGAAGAGGGGTGTAGAGACAGGAAATACTGAGTTATGGATAGGGCCCACACTAAGTTAAGATTCCTCTAGCCCAGCCTTCCCTCAAACTAGTGCCCTTCCAGAGGTTTTGGATTATTGCTCGCATCAGCCCTCAGCTGATGGAAATTGCAGCCTAAATTTTTTGGGCGGGCACCAGCTTGAGACAAGCTGTTCTACTCAGCCACAGAAGCTTTAGTCAATTGCATCTAAAGAGGTAAAGAGACCTCTGACCGTTAAGTCCAGTCGTGGACGACTCTGGGGTTGCGGCGCTCATCTCACTTTACTGGCCGAGGGAGCTGGCGTTTGCCTGCATACAGCTTCCGGGTCATGTGGCCAGCATGACTAAGTTGCTTCTGGCGAATGAGAGCAGCGCACAGAAACAGCGTTTACCTTCCTGCCAGAGCGGTACCTATTTATCTACTTGCACTTTTTTACGTGCTTTCGAACTGCTAGGTTAGCAGGAGCAGCTCACCCCATCGTGGGAATTCGAACAGCCAACCTTTTGATCGGCAAGCCCTAGCCTCTGTGGTTTAGACCACAGCACCACCCGCATCTGCATATGAGCAAAAGCAATACTGTAGTTCTAAAAACAAAGTGTATTCCTTGCTTCAGATGATACACATGTCAAGAGTACGCCTCGCCTTCCAAGAGACATTTCTCCTATACTGAAGAAAAGTGGCCGTCTCTCAAAATGGTGTTCGGCACCTGCCATTTTTATAGGAACTAATATGTCAGCTGATTAGATGTCACGTTTGGTTATTAAAATTTGCAAAACTAATTAATTCACTGAATCAAATTAAATCAACTAAGAGAGTAATCCCATGTTCACCTAGCAGTGTCTGGAAAACCTCTGGAACCACTTCACCAGCAGAGAGAGAGAGCACTGCTGGAGAGCCCCTGCTAAGATGGCAGAAAGCTCTTGCTGGTGTAGATGTTCTACCAGAAGAGATGGGGAACCAGGTGTGTCAGGTAGGGATGCTCTGGATAAAAGCGCCTTCATTCCCCCAACCACTTCAAGGTTTTATTATACTTACCGTAAGTGGTATATACATTTTGTTAAAGTTAAATGAAACATACTAAAGAGAATCAGCCTAACTTCGTGCCAGCCCTGGAGCTGGTATAATAAATTTACAGTGAAAAATGCAGGTGGTGTGGGCTTCTATCCTAGCTACAGTGAAACAGGAGGGCACAGGGTGTGGTCACTGCTCTGTCACGTAATCTCTCCTCTCCCTGCCCAGGTCAGGTGGTTTACAACATATACAAAAGCTTGAGTTATAGGGAACCTCTTCAAAGTAATGAGACCTTTCTTGAGCGACAAGTCTTTACCTCACATACATGGAAGCAATCTCTACTGGAACCCATGGAGAAAATTGCCTCAAACTGAGCTGTAGTGAGTCCCTTAAACACCTTAATCCTAACAATATGTGCTTTATGAACTCTTAGGGCAGAAAGCTGGCAAAGGATCCATGTTCTGACAGATCTGATGGTTTTTTTTGCTCCTCCTTTAAAGAAGTGATTTCAGTTTCAGCCAGAGGCTGTCACAGAAGTGACAAGAGGATAACCGAGCATAGCAGCTGGCTAAAATTAGAACCCAGTTTGCTGTCTAACACATGTGGAGAAAGGAAATATCAAATGATGTGATGTTATTCCCATGATGTGCCATGTATTTTTCAGCTAGACCAGAAGCAGCAGGTTCTATGCTGAGCTTCTAGCCGATAGATTCAGGGAAAGAATGAACCAAGAAAGTCTAAGACCTGTCTTATAGACCAATGTGACATCAGATGAAATCCAGGCGACATGCAACTTGCTTAGTGAATTTTTAAACTTGTTTAGAGAGTTTTTGTCTTTAAAAAAAAACTAAATCAAATACAAACACAAAAGGAGTCTTGTAAGCAGCAGCTTCAGTCTCATTGCTACTAGGAGTTTGGAAAGTGTTCTGAGACATACTGAACTTATTTGGAAAAGGATGAACCAGGAAACTATGGTTACCAGTTCTTGAATTAGCCTTCATTTTTAACAAACTTCAAACTGTTGCTTGCTCCAAACCTAGGTACCATAAGTTTCCCAGCTTGGATTCTTAGGACAGGGGAAAGGGAATGGGCTGCATGCAAGGACAAAAGGCTCATTCATGTTGAATCCACCCATCTCCCTGACCTAAATCTGATGTTTTCTCCACAGAACAAAACAGCTTTTTGGGTTCAAATCTCAGCTGCTGTACAGAAGAAGAAAAATTGAGACTTTCTTGTGCTTCTGTAAGAGTCACCCTGTAGTAAAACCGATTGTTTCTTGTATTGAACTTCCAGGTATACAGTACATAGACGGTTTCTTGCATTGAGCTTTCATATCTATAACAATCTTCTGTTTGTGTTTAAATAATTGGTTGTTGTGTTTAGTGTGGGGGCCTATTAGCCCTAAACCTAGATACAGAACAAGACAGGTTTAGCTGCAGAATACTGGTACATCTTGGTTCTCATTTAACAAGATATAGAAGCTTAAAAGATGAGCAGAGGTCTCCTACCTAAAATATTTCTGCTCCATAATAAAAATGGGCATGTAGCACCACCTTCTGGTTGCTTGTTCAAAAACACAGAGCAAATAATTAAGGACTGAGAAATAAAACAGCCAAAGGTTGTGGTGTACTTAACCTTTGTTCAAAACAGGACTGCTGATCGTAGTCAACAAGAGAATGTTTGTTTTCTTACACATATCTCAAGCTGTAAAAAAAATTGTTGTAATGGGCAGCTGCTCAGGAGTCTGAAACAGCCTTCCCCAACCTCTTTCTGTCCAGATGTTTTGGACAGAACATCACCCCTCTCAGTTTGTGATATCACCCCTCACAATTTGTGATAATTGCTGGACCTGGTGGGAGTTGTAGTCCAAACATCTGGAGGGCACCGTGTTGGGGAAGTCTGATCTAAGACAAAATATTGCTGGAAAAGTGCCTTTTCAAGTCATGCTGCAGGCAAACCTTCTGATGGAATCTTACAGCAGAAGATAGTTTCACAAAAAGGACAGGCATGGGTCATGCTTATAAGGAAAACAATTAAACTAGAACCTACGTTAAAAAGAAAATTTGGGTATTGTTCTTCCTTTCTACTAGTAACTACTGCCTACATCTTGATTTCAGCAACTGTGTCCAGGTTGATTTATAAGTTACTACAAAAAATGATGATACAAAATGCTATCACACCCAACACTGAAACTTCTGGTCCTATGACTGCCTACAATTCAACCCACAGTTTTAAGATAGTTTTAGGGTAAATCTCCAAACTTGGATTGGGGTTTACTTCCAGCAAATGAGTCAACATTTTCCTCGCGAGCAGGAAGCTGTTTCAAGAAGCCAGTTCTGTGCACATCCAGCTAAATCTCTAACAAAGAAGAAATAACTTTTCTCTCAAGGTGCATTCCCATGGCCACAGAATGTTAACCTGTTTCTTACATTCTCACCTGCTCTTTCCCTTACCCAATGAGCAGACCAATCCATCCTGCCAAAGGCAGCCATCTTCCTCAACAGCATGTGCTGACAATTCTGCAGTACTAAGAACACATCAGTACTATTTGGGTTCACTCTATCACTGTAGATCAGGGGTCGGGACACTGACAACAGAATGGTACTGTTTCTTGTTCAAACTGTGAATGCCCCCCCTTCCAGAATTCCACCTGGCTGCAAATTCCTAGCAGGACACAAAACCCAAAAGGGGGGGGTCCTCACTGCCCAAACCTGTTGCCACAGCAACACCACAGATCAGCTGTTGGCCAGGAGGTGCAGAGCCATTGCTCAGGTGACAAGTCACCATCACAACAGGTGCCCAATTGCCCTGCAAGACAGAGGAAGAGAGGACTTCCTTCTATGAGGTGTTTAAAGTACAGCAGCGGGTGGCCAAGGATTCATGCCAGACAACACTTAAAGCCATGGAACAGTTAGGTTGAAAAAGAAGCAAAGGGCAATATAAAACTCATCACTTCTGGAGCTCAAGCTGCAGAAAGGGTGGTGAGAGTCCTGATCACTGTAATTAGCTGGATTGTAACAGATGAACATGTATTGTTCTTCCCTGCAGGAAATGACTAGCCAAGAAAAAGGTTAATGGAGAAGTCCTCACGCACATACACTATAAAAGCAATGCTTTTAAAAACTTTTAAAGTGTGGGGGGGGGACTTAAGCAGTAATGTCTCACTTAAAGTTTCCATTTTGATGATGAAATTGCATCTCTCTCAACAGAGACATGCTACACTAAGCTAGCTATTATTAACAATTCTATCCCAATTGAAAAACAACAACAGTATCAATATTAGAACAATTTTTACCTTTACATTCAAATTGGGTTTTATCTGCAATGTTGGGTACGTGACAAGTACTGGATTCATCATCCAATGCCAGTTTGCCATTAGTCTTAAAATGCAATGAATATACTTGTTATAGCAACAAAACACTGACCAGTAAGAAATCCATTTGAGCTACCTTTATGAATCAATACAGATTTCAAAAAGGTGCGAGATTCTACTGTTCTTGATCCTCTGAAGCTAGGATTTCCTGTCAGGATACAATCATTAGCATCAACAGCAGGATTTCAGTCTTTGATACAGGAGCAAATGGTAAAAGAAAAAGTTTGAAATGTTTGGGGTTTTTTAAATAACTTCTTAAGATGTTAGCATTTGGTACAACAGTTTCATATAATTTATATTTTGGCTGACGCGTAAAAAGAGACATAGCCAAAGTCACAATAAAAACAATTTTAGTCATTTGCTTTTTTTCCCCAGGTCCATTATTTTTAAAAAAAATTAAAACTATTTGATTTTAGAAGGCTTTTGGTTTTCAACCCAGCAGGAATAGTTGGATGAAAAATATTGAACTTGAAAAAGGGGGAGAGGGAGTTTCAAGAATATTACTTTTGCAGTAGCATTATGGAATCAAAGTTGAAGGTGGACATTGAACACTGTGCCTTTAGAAAGATAAAATGGTTTTGTGGATAATTTCAATGCATTCTCTGATCTCATCCTCCTTGATCACCAGCGGGGGAGCCAATCGGATGATATCACCATGTGTTGGTTTGGCCAGCAGTCCATTGTCACGGAGTCGCAGACACACCTTCCAGGCATCATAGTCTTTAAAAGAAATCCAAAATATAGAATCAAATATTTGCTTTACAACCAAATGAAGTATGCATTACATTTGCATCCCCACCTTTCCTCCAAGGAGCTCAAGGTGGCACACGTGTTTCCTCTCCTTCCCATTTCTTCCTCACAACAATTCTGTTTAGAAATGGCAGCTTAGACAAATTTTTCAGCTCTGGCCACAAAGACCAGATGTGCTCCCACTTTTTAGACAGTACATAAACTTGATTGAACTTACAATTTTTTTACAGGAAAAAGCATGTCAAACAGTCTGGGCTACTACCTATTTACCCCAGGCAGGAGGACTTCAGACTTTCAGAACTTTCTGTTACAATTGAAACTGACATGGTTTGTCTAAACACTATTCCCAGAGCATCCTCAATTTCAGGTATTTAGGGTCAAACTTCCCTACTCTCCTTTTGTGTGTATTTTCAAATACTGCCTTTTTTAAATTCAAAAATGTGAAAAAGGAGAACAGGATATATACCCCCAAGATATATATCCTTACTCAGACAGCACCACCACCTAATTGATTCTGAATGGATACAATATTATGCTATTGCCTCTAAACTAGAACTCTCACAATTCTCTTGCAAAAGTGAAAATGGCCTTGAATCATGTTGAAGTCTTGTTAACAAAGTGTAAAAACAGCCTTACCTTTCGTTTCACGAATAACAATAGCATTTAATAATCCTTTTCCTCTGACACAAGCCACAATATCTGACGGAGTCTTCATAAGCTCATTCCTCAATAAGTTGCCCATCATTTCTGAATTCTTAACTAACTTTTCTTCTTCAATGACCTAAAGCAGTTTGAAACAAAGGTAAGAAAACTGAATGCTGGAGGAAGAATCATAAAAACGTAAACATAAGGTTCAGTTTGGCTCTCATCACAAGACCACTACTAACCGTAATTTTAATTTATAATTATAATTTGTAATTGCTTATAATTACTAACCATACACAGTTAACCATAAAATTACAAGTCATAACATGGTACAGATGTAAAAAATAAGTCTTCAATTATGAAGACGTGAACAAACATACGACACAAAGCAGATACACGGATAATTGCCTACTTTTATTATTAGACATGTTGAGGGAAATGACTGTGAACATGCAGTTTTCAAGTTATTTAAATACAGCACCATGTTAGCTTAGTCATGCATAGCATTCATAGACCTTAAACTGATATTTACATACCTCAAGTGCTGCTATGGCCACCCGGCAAGCCAATGGGTTCCCTCCATACGTAGAACCATGTTCTCCAGGTTTAATGGAGAGCATGATTTCATCATCACATAGTACCGCTGAAACCTAAGAACAGAAATTCTGCACTGAGATAACGTTTACCAAAAACTTAAGAACATTTTCCCTTTGTCCTGCTTCACAACACCGCAGAGGTTCCACTAAATTACATGTATGTAATCTTTTGGCATCATTATGTATTTAAGACTGTAATTCTGAAAGTCGGGACTGTGTTGGTTTGTTTTTATTGATATGTAAAGCAGCTCAGGGAGTGTTTACAGCTAAAGAGTGGGGCAAAAATGTTTTTAACTAACTAACTAGCCACTTTGCTGCCTCCCCGCTATGGTTACTGCTGCTACACAGAGTCTAAGGCAATATTCCAATTTATTTCCCATTGCTTTATGAAGTATGCATTCCTCAGTAAATGCTTTGCAGACTGAACTGCAGGTGGGTACAATTGCCTGTTTACTGTGTTCAGCATTTATTTACCATTTTTAAACTTCTGACTCAGCTCTAAGAGAGTTGCAAAATGTTGGATGTAGTACTCAGGCTACTCAGCAGGAAAAGGAAAAGAAATTCTCCATTTCAAAGCTGTTTTCACCAGACAGTCATGTAAGTGGTCTAGAGAACTTAAATGGCTTGATCCTAAAGACATTTTACTGTATGTGATAGCCACAGATCTGAAGAGACCAATATATACTTAAGATTCCAAACTAAGCAATACTTGTTCAAAAATAAGAGAGTTGTTAAACTACCCAAAATGTACAGCTAGTTTCATAACACCATATCACACTTCAAAGTGCTTGCTTTGTGCCTAGTTCTCCTGGACTTAGTTAGAAACCTGGAGCTATGTGATGGAGAAATTTCCCTTCCTGAATATGATTATTACAGTTGTTCTTGCCCAGCTAAATGTATTAACAATGGAGCAATTTCAAGTATTACGAGTACAGTACCTCAGCTCAGTACTTCTAGGTTGTTACAGGTCTGACCTTGGAAATTCAGAGCTACGGGAACACAATTGAATTGGCCAGCATGCAATCTGCAGGTTCAGTCCCTGGCATCTCCAGAAAGAACTAGGACCCCTTCTGAAACCCTGGGTGGTCACTGCCATTCAATGTAGTCAGTACTGAGCTAGATGGATCAATGGTCTAACTCAATATAAGGAAGCTTCCTATGTCCGCATTTGCTGACCATTGTCATATTGTAAGAACATGAATTCTGGAAGATAGTCCTAACTGACTCCATCAATGGCCCTTTCATTAAGCCAGTTTTGTATCTTAAACCTGTTGAAAGCTCCCAAAAACAGTTCAGAGCCAGCTGTTTCTCATTCAATATTACTTACGGGATAAACACCTCCAGACAGGGCCTTTCCAAGCAGGATCATATCTGGTCTAACGTTTTCATGATCGACAGCCAGCATTTTCCCAGTCCTTGCCAACCCGGTCTGAATTTCATCAGCGATAAAGAGAACCTGTTTTATTTTAAAAGGAGCACATATTCAATAAGTATTTCCTTGACAAGGAAAGTTCACCCCAAACATCCCTAGCAACTCTCGTCCAAATTACAGAAACTGGTATAATTAAACAACTAGTTCCAATGTTTAATCTTTGCTCAGCATACTGCTATATCACACCACATCTAGATCGCATAACTTAAAAAATTCTAGGCTACATTTGTGCCCACAAGATTCTTTATGGTAGTACGATTTCACAAACCAAGAATGCTTAACAGCATTTCACTTAACACCCCCTTTAGAACTTTTCATATGAGAGGTCTGAATATCACTTGCATACCATTATCAGAGTCTCATGCACTGGAAAGCATAAAAGAAAATAGATTCAATCCAGAGAGCCCCTTTAGACTTGCATAGAGAGGGACTTGATGAATTATCATTCAATGAGCATTTAATTTGGTTTGTTCTCCTTTAAAAGAGAAGATTCTCCAAAGCAACACTCCAAATGAAGATCTTGCAATATGACTTTCTTGACCCCATTCCTAATATACATTTACTCTGTCTGATCTGTTATGTGGTAAAGTCCAAATGATGTATATATTTGGAAGCAGGAAGGTCATTATAATCATTCCACAGGGTGAAATTTGCCACTGCTGTACCCCAAGATAAACCAAAATGTTCTATGGAAACAGCCCTATCAGACTGAAAAGCAAAGACAATTTATGAGTTGCCCAGGAGTGGGATAAAGTCCATTTAAAAGGTACACAAAGTATATTATAATAACCTTGTCGTCTACTTAAGATAGGCACAGAACTGATAAGATAGTAGAGTTGAGCAACAGCTCACTTTGGGGGAAAGTGTTTTACCAGGTCAAAACCAACAACATTGGTGAGCAAAACACTGATTTCTTTATTTTTTTTATAAAAAAAAGCTATACCAGTTACTACTGGACCTTTGGGAGATTCAAGCAACTAAACATTAGATTGTGTTAACAGGCAGTGAAAAAAAAGTTTTTTGAAACTTATAACAGCATTATACGATTGTTATCTTTGGTCTAAACAAGGCCCATTGTATTAGTTAAAAGACTTGGCCACTTTCCACTGCTTAAATGTTCTCTTCTTAGCAGTGTGACTTACTTACATTATGCTTTGTGCAAAGCTCTCGCACACCTGTGAGGTAACCTTTATCAGGAACAACGACACCAGCTTCCCCTTGAATTGGTTCCACCATGAAAGCTGCTACATTTGGATCTTGAAGTGCACGCTAAGGATAAGTATATTGCAATGAAGAAAGAGGGTTACTGAATGCTGTTATGGAGAGATGCAGAACAAGATTTATAACATTCCTTCTCCTAACTTCTGAATAAGTCTTCACAGAATGGAAAATTGCAACACACCTCAAGAGCTGGCAAGTCATTGTATGGAATTATTTCAAACCCTGGCATAAATGGTCCAAACCCATCATAACTGGAAGGATCTGTAGAACTTGAGATAGCAGACAACGTTCTTCCCCAGAAGTTGCCGGCTGGAAGGAGAGGGGGAAAAGAATGAACAAAACACATAATGTTCAATTACGTTATGCAGCCTAGCCAACTCAACCATCCGAAGATGTCGAAAGACACCACATCTTTCTAAAAGGTAGAGATGCTAGAGATGTATCACAGTTGTGTTCAGATCAAGGATGGGTAACCTGTGGTCCTCTAGATGTTGCTGGACTACAACTCCCATCATCCCACTCAACATGGCACAGGCATTAAAACCTCGTTGCCCAACTCTGGATTTTAAACAGCATTTAATGTTATGGGAATTGATTCTGTTGAAAATGCATAGCAAAATACAGATCGTTTAATCATGTTCACCTTGTATGTTTGCCATGTATGCAAGTGCCAAAGAGTTGCAACTTACCAAAGTTATAACAAAACAAAGTATTTTATCCAACATGCTTATCCAGGATGGATGGTTACAGCATGCTGTCTTAACAGAGCCCAGAACACTGACTGCATGAGATTTCAGTTGACCAATACATTTCACAAGCCTAAGCACACTGCCTCAACAGCAAGTCCCTCCAAACTGAACAGGATTCGTTCCCTAATAAGTGTTGTTTATGACTGTAGCCCTAATTTGTCAGCACCATATTCCCACCCCACTTTCACCCATGAAAAGATAGATTAATCTCTTCTCACTTAGGTTTTGGTTCTTTATGGCACCAGAGACAATACAGGATTTGATAAATTGGAAGGTGATGAGGGCACAACTTTGCACATTATTTTAACTTAGTAAAGTGGTGAATTCATTACAAGCAACAAACCATTTAACAGGGGTGGGAACTTCAGGTCCAGGAACCAAAAGTGGCTTCTCTGGTCTTTCCACCCAACTCTTGGGATTCTCCCTACAACAAATTTTCTCTTCCCTGACCACGCCCATCAATAGCCCCTTTCCTCTCTCTCATCAAGTGCATCTGCCACTGAAATGTGGCTTACTTTACACAGGTAAGTCAGATCCCTTGCTTTGTTTACTTCTTGCCTCTGGCCCCACCCATCGCAGGCATGTGGCTTGGGAAGGAATGCAGCCCTGAGGCTGCAAAAGATTCCGTACTACTTTGTAACAGGTTTAAATAAAAGACACAGAAACTCCATTTTTAATACAAAGGTATTCCTACAGCATGTTGTTGTTTTTAAAATGTGCATGATTTCATAATCCAAAGTCTCCACTACCTTTGTTATGCCCACCTGCAACAAGTTCTTGTGATATTTAAAACTCTGACATACCTGCGAAAACTATCTTTGCCTTGTATTTGGGAATTCCTTTCACTGTATATGCCCACTTGCGAGCCAGTTTACACGCTGTTTCTCCAGCCTCCACACCTAAAATAAGAGAGCACAAAAGGTGGAACCAGGAGAGGGGTAGGAAGAGAAGGAGAACTCATTAATATCAGAAGCCACATGGTGGACTAGAGTAGGCATGGTAAGAGCCTAGGGCCCTGGAAGTGTGGGACGGGACAGCTAAAAGCAGTGTGATGTCATCAAGAAGCTGAGTTCTGCTGGAACTCTGCACATGCCTTGGAACCACGCTTATACTTTGGCAGTGTCATTGCAAAGTAAGAGAGAAAGATACACTGACTTAAGCTAAACAACCTCCTATAGCAGCAGCGAGAGCATGGCCCCACAGCAGCCTCCCCCCCCCCCCCGTCCTTGCTCAAAATTCTGAATACATCCTTGAGCTGAAAAAGGTTGGAGACACAGCACTTTCTGTGCAACAGATTTCCAAACACACAGGAAGCAAGCCCAAATCTCAGGGATCCACAACTGTTCTCTCTAGCTTCCCACTTAAGTGACAAAAGCTGTCCATTCACATGCTTTTTTGGAGGAGAGAACAGAAAGCATTACCTGTGTTCATTGGAAGTACTTTGTTGTATTTGAACATTTTTGTGATATACTCTTCATATTCGCCAAGTACATCATTGTAAAACGCTCTTGAGGTAAGGGTAAGTTTGTCACACTGGGCTTTCAGAGCATCTACAATCTTTGGGTGACAATGGCCTTGATTGACAGCACTGTAAGCACTTAAGAAATCGAAGTATTTTCTGCCTTCTACATCCCATACATAAACACCTGGGGGGGGGGTTAGACAAGCAGAGATACAGTATTAGGAGAATATTAACAATTGATATATCACACACAAAAACCTCTGGTGAAATATAAAACAAAAAAATAATGTTGATCATTTATTGTTTTTAGAATTCAGGCATAGGGTGAATGATGCAACTGATTAAGTCATTCAACTGCTAAAAAAACATTGAATAATATCTAGCTAAATAAAAAAGCAGCACTTCAGTATAGATATACTACATAAACGGAATGGCTGCTTTAGCAAAACTGAGCAGAAATGACACAAAGTACAGAATTCACATTTCCTATACGTACTTTTTGGCACAGTTACCTATGCATTTTCTGTGACTGTAAGATAACTGGCTAAGCTATATTGTATTAAGCACTGTAGTAGTACTGAGAAAAGACTATCACCTGAAAATACAAAAGTATTATCTGTGCAATGCGCGGGTGGGGATAAACTTCATTCTCTTCCCTTGAAAATGGGCTGTCTGGTGCTGCATTTCCCCCAAGGTACAGTAGTCCTGCTAGCACAAGCCAGAAGTTACATTTTTGGCACAGTCTAGGGCAATCTGCTCATGCTGACTTTAGCTATGAAAGACTTGTAGCCATTTCACATAGATATCAAATGTGTTTACCAGGCACAGCTTCATAAAAACAGGAATGGGTAGCTAGCTTCCAAAATGACCACCATTTGGGTCACACTGACTTTTCACCCACACTGTTCAACATGCACCTTCTAAGGTAGGTCAAGTATTATGCATTTGAGCACAAAATCTCTTTGTAGGCCAACAGTATAAAACTATGGAAAGGCTGTTTTATTTTCAAACTTCCTAGGTGAGAGCGAGACTCCATGCCTGCACCCATCTGCCGCAAGTGCTATGCCAAGGCAGGCTGCTGGATGCCAAGACAATAAAAACTGCCTGCTTGTCCTCATGGAAGCATGAGGTATATCTTTACACACTACTTTGCACTTTGCTACACTTATCTAGCTACCAAACACATGTTCAGGAAGATAATACTAACCTAAGAAGCTGCTAATTTGCAAATGCAAACCAGTAAAAGAGTTGACCTGAAAACAGTTTCCAGACGCTTGTTTTACTACAAGCTTTAATCTTGCATTATGAGGTTACATAGTAGCAAGGAAACAGACTTTGAGACCATTTGCACTTCTAATTAGGCTAAATAGGCATTCCCTTGATTTGGTGAAGCTTGTCAAAAGTAATAAAAGTTCAGCAACCTTGTAGATCAGGTGGTAAGTATGCTAAACAGTTGGTACCCTAAGGTCAGGATAGTCTAGTGATATATTACTGGGGAGACGCCAACAATAAAGAATGCTAACAGAGCCCTACCAAAACTAGACGTTAGAATTATTCAGATTAGGGGTGTGGAAGCTGCAGTCTATGGGCCAGATGTGGTGCTCCAAGCCTCCCCATTTGGCCTGCTAGGCCATTTCACCCCAAGCCATACTCAGCTGCCTCACACCTGCCCCATCAGTGTGGCTGGGGCAGGTAAGTACAAGCTGATTTAGGTGCACAAGTGAGTTTCCTGTGGAGAACCAGTAGGCACAGCTGATCCCTGCAGAAAGCAGGTTCGAACTCACCTCCCATCCACTGAGTTCAAGCCTACTTTTCAGAGGCTTCCAAGGGCTCTCTGCAAGCCTTCTATAGTGCTTGGAAGTCACTATCTCCCTCTATCCCAGCAGACCACATCTGACAGATGGGCTGGGCCACCACTACCCCCTATTAATCATTATGACGTCATTAGAGGAAGAGGAAGACCTTGGCCACCAGATCCCTGGCTCACATTAAGACAGGTTTTAAAACTTTCCAACGCTAATCATTGCGCCCGGAACTGAAAGCAACATAAACCAAAGAACTGTGGGAAATAAAGGCAATATAAAAGAGAAGTAAGTTTTTATAGCAATACACACCACACTGAATGCAGTATGATCTGCTGTTTTTTATACAACTAAATGGAAATGTGGTGAATACTTAAAAGAAATGTAACAACCAGATAAATTTCAAAGTATATATATGATAGCAGCTAAAAATAACTAGAAGAGGGGTGGTAACTAAGGAGATGTAGCACAGCAAGGATTAAACAAGAACCCATGGAGGGATGTGTGGGGAAGTCAAAGAATATATGCTAAGTCAGGCATCCCTAAACTGCGGCCCTCCAGATGTTTTGGCTTACAACTTCCATCATCCCTAGCTAACAGGACCAGTGGTTGGGGAAGATGGGAATTGTAGTCCAAAACATCTGGAGGGCCAAAGTTTGGGGATGCCTGTGCTAAGTGATGATAACTGTATAATGTCTGTATAAAATTATATATGTATGAAATGTGGCATTTTTTAGCTCAGAACTCTCAAGCATTCTAGGATTTAAAGCAGGTCAGGAAACCTGCCGTTCTCCAGACATTACTGGACACCAAATCCCAGCATCCCTAGACAGCATGGCCAAGAGTCAGACATGATTCCCCGCCCCTAATTTAAAGGTTATTATGCCACCTCTCCTGAGTTGGTCTCAAATGCCAAGCAGTGCTCAGTGAGCCAGAAATAGAGCAGCAGGCACAGATTATTTCAGCCAGTGACAGCTGCAGGCTGCCTCTCACAACTCTTTGCAAAATACTTACCCTATGCATCATCAGGGAATGAAAAACTGGCAAACCACAGACACAGGCTATGCCTGCTGCTGCCTATCTTTTGAATTCAACATGCTTCTGTCCTGTTCAGACAACTAGAATAGTTCTCACATCTGCATTTTGCACAATGCTGGCTAAGAGGAAGTTACTTTTAACTTAATCAATAAACCGCCAAAGGAGAGCTGTGGAACTAGACTATACAAATGACTCCTCCAACATGAAAGGTAAAGGTACCCCTGACTATTAGGTCGAGTCACGGACAACTCTGGGGTTGCGCGCTCATCTCCCTCTATAGGCCGAGGGAGCTGGCGTTTGTCCGCAGACAGCTTCTGGGTCATGTGGCCAGCGTGACTAAGCCACTTCTGGCGAACCAGAGCAGCACACTGAAACGCCGTTTACCTTCCCGCTGGAGCAGTACCTATTTATCTACTTGCTTTTGAACTGCTAGGTGGGCAGGAGCTGGGACCGAACAACAGGAGCTCACCCCGTCGTGGGGATTCAAACTGCCGACCTTCCAATCATCAAGCCCTAGGCTCAGTGGTTTAGACCACAGCGCCACGTGTGTCCCTTCCTACATTAAGAACCATTATATGCCTCCCCACACGCTGCCAAATGCCAACTTCCTCTGTCTTCTTGGAATCTTCTTCAAACTGTTTGGGAGAGGCAGACCCATGATCCCATAACACAAGGGGTGGGGGGGAGAAACTATCATCCCCAGGAAGATAGTAGTAACAGTGTTTTCTTTCTTCTGAGTTAACACAGTCAAGAAAACAGCTGAGATTGCACATGCACAGCGGCCAGAGTATCCCACATTTCTGTTCCCAAAGAAGCATCATTGTTGCAGTGATGATACAAATGTTTCTTGCCACTGGAAAGCATTAAAGTGAATGGCTGAGTTAAGCTAGCTATAAGCTCCCATCCCTTGCTTAGGAACGTATTGGAAAGATTAAAAGTGCATACCTTTTCCTTTTTCAAGAGCAACAGGGAGCGGGTGGTAGTTATGTGCACCATACTTGGCCTCACGCTCAAATATGTAGTCAGATGATGGAGGGCCTTGGACTGTTTTCTTAGTTGCAACTGACGTAGCTGAACTCACTGAAGCATGAACGCCTCGACAGAGAACGCCAAACGACTGCCGATGAGCCAGTTTAGAAAACATGGTTACAGTATGCTGAAGGTCTGAAAAAAGAAAAAAACCGGCACATAGGGAATTGGGTCAGAATCATGAAACTCAAGGGGGTGTCCGCTTCAACACCACAACTGCAAACGAAACCTATACAAATAGTTGTGATTACATGCAGGATTTTGAGCGGGCCTTCTTACATTGACAAAGCATTTCAACACAGAAACCTAGATCCTAGTGCACTATTAAAAATTATCCACAGAACAGCTGATATGATCTTCATGAGGTAGACACAGGCATTGCACAGCTAAGCTAGAAAACATGGGACAACACGGTAGACCCCAACCCAAGTTTCCAACCCAAGAGTCTATCTTATATGCAACACACAACGAAACATACTCTTGCTAAGGTACATGCCTTCCCCATTAGGTGTGAGTTCACGCCACGATGAGTCATGGAAAATTGCATCACACCAAGCCTGTCAGTTAAAAGTTTTGGTATGCTTAAAAGTTACCTTTGGATATCTCAGAGTCAACATCCAGATTTGTGCTCAGCTTATAGCAAGGGCGGGGAGCCTTTCTCAGCCCATTCCTTCTTGGCCAACATTCTGAGGGCCACATGCCCAGTGGTGCGCAGGGCCAGAGGCAAAAGTGGGTGGAGCAACAGGTGTTGACTACGCAAAAGTTGGAGGCGTATATCGATCGATATGCATACACCAACCTACATTATTGCAGTTCAAGAACATATTCCAGCCAAGCAACACTCAAAGAGGGTGCAGAGAAGGGCCCAGGAGGTATGTGGCTTGTGAAGAGTCCTGAGAGCTGAACAGAGGCCTCAAGCTCCTAAACCTGAGGTTCCCCATATCTGACCTACAGCTTGAAGACCAGAATTGCCAGTTCTCATCACTATGTTCCAAGCTCTGAGCCATGAAACAACTATCGCATAGGCCCTGCATCTTGAAAACCAACATGTAAGAAGATGCCAGAGGATTTTCTATAGCATTTTCAATTATCACATGTTTTTCACTGTTGGTCACTTAAAGGTAAAGGGACCCCTGACCATTAGGTTCAGTCATGACCGACTCTGGGGTTGCGGCGCTCATCTCGCATTATTGACCGAGGGAGCCAGCATATAGCTTCCAGGTCATGTGGCCAGCATGACAAAGCCGCTTCTAGCGAACCAGAGCAGCACACGGAAACGCCGTTTACCTTCCCGCTGTAGCGGTACCTATTTATCTACTTGCACTTTGACGTGCTTTCGAACTGCTAGGTTGGCAGGAGTTGGGACCGAGCAACGAGAGCTCACCCCATCGTAGGGATTCGAACCGCCGACCTTTTGATCAGCAAGCCCTAGGCTCTGTGGTTTAACCCACAGCGCCACCTGCGTCCCGTTGGTCACTTAGCAGCAGATAAAAAGCCAGGAGAACTTAACAAAATAATAATCCCAAGTGCCTAGTTGCTTTGATGCTTAAAAGTCCTGGTGCAGGGATTAGAAATATTTTTCCAGGCTGCTGAACTCTACTGCAAATGTTCCCCTGTGGAGCTTTTAAAGAACAATTAATCTGAGTTACAATACAACCCTTGTCACTAGAGCATTGCAACACTGACAGCATACAGACTAATCTTCAATGTAAGTAAGACCTACTTTTACCTTTCAGTATCATTTGGTTCATGAAACCAAAGGGGATTGTTGTGGTGGGTTTTTTTTAAAAAAAAAATGGTTTATGCAAGCATTTGAAGAACTAAGCAAAACCATACACATATAGTTCTCTGCTCAATCATCACTAGATGGTTCATTCAAAAGACAGGTAAGCCTAGGGCATTGTGTGTGTGTGCTGATTAATAACTGCTTGTCATATTAAACATGAAACACAATATATTGGCTAAGGAAAAGAAAAGCTAAAAAAAAACTTAACTCTTCCCCCATCCTAAAAAAGAAGTGACATTACCAGATGCTTATACTCACTTGTTATAAGCTGTTTAAGCAGCATCCCTCACAGTGGAGCAGGAAACTAAAACACATTTCTAGGAGTGCAGCCTACAAAAGCTTGATTCTTTACTGTACTTGCAAGGGAATAAGGCCCATTGAACACTGAAAGACTTGTTTCCAAGCAAACATACACAGAACTGCACTGTTAGTATCCTACCATTCCAGCATACAAAGACGACATATAGCTTTGCTAGTTCATAGAATCATAGAGTTAGAAGGGATCTAAGGGTCATCTAGTCCAACCCCCAACCCCCCGCAATGCAGGAATCTCACCTAAAGCATCCATGACAGATGGCCCTGTTATACAGGAAAAGTCAATAGCTACCTCTGTTAATATTGACAGAACATGTTAATGCAGTTCCAATGTGACATTTAGAAATTGCACCCCCCAAAATAGCAAGCATTGCACTACATAAGATTTGGATACGACCCAGATTTAAAATTGCATCACTGAAAGCTTGCATCAGGATGAATTTCCCAATGATAGGACTATACAGGCCTGGCCCACTACACACCCGTCACAGGAAAAAAATAGCTAGCTTGCTTAATAAGCATATACAAGAAATAAATGCTGGTTTTAGAAAGAGGCAAATTTATGGTTTATTAAAATACTACCGGTATGAATCTAACTGTAACTGCTGTGATACTTAATGTCACTTCCTAACCTTGGCAAGTGTGACGAGTTGCCTTTGAAATCCTTCCCATAAGGCAACAGCACACGAGATGAGACAGTAATACGTGTATGTATATACACAGAAACCGTTTTTGAGAATACTCATATTTTCTGTTCATATACTACATTTTTACTTGTAATGATTTTGGAAGAATGTTCTGAATCTGCTGGTTATAAAGGTATTTTGAATGAGAAGTAAATCCCACCCAAACTGGTACTTTCTCAGGTCCATTTTCCTATTTAAGCATTTTAGCTTTACAGCCTAGTTACCAAATTCATCTCACTGCCAAATATTTACAGTCACATCACTATTTGCAAATAGTGGAAACAAGGATAGTGATGCACATGGGTAAAGTGCAAGAAAGCAGGGGGGGGGGGGTAGAGAGCATCTTAGCAAGGAAAGCCCAGTGGAGCTGAGAATAGTCAGGCTAGAAACATACGATATTATATTTATTCAGAGAGCTAGCATCAGTAAACAAGAGACTGCTGCTTGAGGCATATATACTCATCCTACTTTTGCCTTTTGAAACAGGTTTTGCATGCTTCATGTTGGTTTAAAAACCCACAAAAGCCTGTTTGAGAAAACACTAGCAGGACAAAAAATAATAATGTGTTTATGAGAGAGATGGCGCTCCAGATGTTGCTGAACTACAACTACAATTATCCCTGAGCATTGACTGCACTAACTGCAGTTGGTGGCATTTGGTAGTCTAGCAACATCTGGAAGGCCCAATGTCCCCCATATTGGGTTTATTACACGGGTAGTAATGATGGGAAGCACAAAACAGGAACTCTGCACGGTTTTGATTGCCACACCTCAAAAGGAATTTTGTGGAGTTGGAAAAGATGGGTCTCCTTAAAAGCAGTTTAAACCAATTCATGGAGGATAAGGCTAACAGTGATAGCTGTGTACTACTTCTGGTGTTAGATGCATTATGCCTCTGAATACCAGTTGCTGGGCAGCACAAGTGGGAAGGGTGCTTTTATGCTCACGCCCTGCTTGACAACATCCCACAGGCATCTAGTTGGTCTTTGTGAGTGAAGCATGTTGGATCAGATTGGCCTGAACCTACAGAGATCTTCATATGCCTCTTCTAGACCAGTTTGTTCTTAAAAGCTATGGCCTATTCCATCTCAAGTTTCCATTGCACTGTGCCAGAATACCACTAACAGTGCACTCCCATACATGTCTACTCAGAAGCAAGCCCCATGGGACTAATGCCCAGGTGAGTGTGCATATATTTCCTCTGCAACTCACTTTATTTACTCTCAAGGAAACCGGAAAAAGCCAGGGGCCTCCTTTAGCTGAGATCTTGTACCAGCAGAGTTTTACGGTTCTGCAAAAATGGAAGAAGTGAAGGGGGCCATAAAGACTCTCTTAAGGAGGAGAGATGAATGATGGCGACTTATTAAACTTGGAACACGGAATACATCGTAAAACGAAAACAAACCAATTGCGCGCGCGCACACGCACACACACACACACACACCCTCCCACAAGCAGATTTTGAAAAGGCAGAGGGTGTGATAAGGCTTCACGTACCCACCGTAGGCTGAAAGATGCTGTGCATACATTTCTAAATAAAGACCGGCTGGGGCTAAAGCGCAGAAAGAAGCCAGGGTTTGCGCACGCCAGTTGAAGCCGGTCGGGCAAACATACATACATTTACACTCTGTGCATGCTCAGACACACAGCGTCCCGTTACGTGCTCCAGAGCAGCCCACGGGTCTCCAGCAGGAGCTGAGGGGCTCCGACCCGCGTCAAATTACGTTGGGGAGGCCCGGAACAAAGCAATAAAAGGGGAAGAGAGCAAAAGGACGCCCACAGGAGGGAAAGAGCTGCATGGCCAGGGCCTCGCTCCCGCCCGACGGCCGCCGCCCGTTCCCCATCCTCCCGGGCATGACGGGGTGCAGCAGCCGCGGAAGGGGGGGTCCCCCCGAGGGAACAGGCGCCCGGCCGCTGGCCGGCCGACCCTTACCACCCCACACCCACCGCCGCGCTACCTTCCCAAGGCGACTCTCCTCCACTCCGGCGAGAAAGGGCAAGCGCGGCTTCCTCGGCCGCCTGTCACAGCTCAAAAGACCGGCCACGTCACAAGCCCCATGGCAGGACGCGCCGGCGCAGGGGCTCCCCATTGGCCTCCACTGCACGCCGCACCCAATCACGGCACGGCGAAGGCGCCCACCCCCGGCAGAGCTCGCTCGCTATTGGCTGCCTGCTTGTCCCCACCTCTGCCGCTTATTGATCCTCTTCGGTGCATTCCTAACGCCGCTCTCGACCAATCAGAGTTTGCGTCCCTCCTGGACGCCTCGCGCTGCACCGACCTTTTCTTGCCTCTCCGATACAGATTAATGATCAAGCCTACCTAAAGCATCCGTGATAGATGGCCATCCAAACTCTGCTTAAAAGCCTCCAAGAAAGGAGAGTCCATGCTGAGGATATTAATTTTTTTTCTATGTCTTTACTTAGACATATTTTAGATAAATAAGGGCCTGTATGTTCAGTTGATTAGACTTATTCCTCCAATGGTAGGGAGTTATTTTTAGATACAGATTTTCTTGGGCATCTGCGTTTCAAAGAAGAAGGAAAAAGTTCCACAAATTTGAAAGAAACCGTAGAAAAGAAGGAGTTGGAAGTGCAAAATCAATGAACGGAGAACGCGTGGAACACCCTTCCCATTTCCGGTTTCTCTGAGGCTGCTTTTCTCTAATAGGAACAATGACAGGGTTTTGCCACATGTTCCTGTTTTTGCGCTGCAATTCCAATCTCATCTTTTTTATTTTTTAAAAAAAAGCTGATCCAGAGATACATCCATAGAGAATGGGTGGCTAAATCCAAGGCTAAAGATGATATAGATCTGAATACCAGCTTCTGGGGTCAGATAAGAAGCAGAGGGGTGAATAGGAGAATGGGGACAAAACTAGAATTTAGGTGGCTCTGGCTCTACCAACTATTGGTCTCCCTTGTACTCTACGAGTACCAATGAGGAGGAACCACCACTGATAAGAAATTAGGGCTGCTGCTCTTGTGCCAACTTGCTTCTGTGCTTACAAGATTCACATGGCTGAACACTGGCAAGCAGTGAGCAGGACGAGAGAGATCTTTGGCCCAGTTAATGAGGGATCTTCTGTACTTAACCTGCCTGCCACTGACCTCAAAAGAGTATCTGATGTGTCTGGAAAGGGAGTGAAGTGTTTTGAGCAGTGTTTCCTTCCACACCACCCTGCTCTGTCATCGTTCAATTGATCTATTTACATGTAGGTAGTCGTGTTGGTCTGGTGTAGTCGAAACAAAATATTTTTTTCAGTAACACTTTAGAGACCAACTAAGTTTGTCAACCAATCATTCAATTGGTTGGTTAATTTTGTTCTTCTTCTCTGGCTATGGGCCTAGGGCCTAGGCTCTCAAGTGGAGCAGCATATGCAAATGTCCTGGGTGAGTGTAGTGACAGCAGGGGTGGGGGCAGAGATGGGGAAACGCTTGATTATGAATCGGACAACATGCATTTAAAGGCAAACCTACGAAAGTTGCAGTTTTCGAAACAATATGCAAATTGAAAGAGAGCCATCCTTAGAAATTCACACTTCACTGAATTTTCCAATGCATTTCTCCAGACAAGTAATATGTACAAACAAATGCATAAACTTGGGTAAAGCACAGCTTGACCCTTTGCAGATCATCACTAACTTTTTCCAGGCATTATTGGAACACTGTTTTCTTCTATATATAGAAAGATTATCAACATCTACTAGTGAATAAATATCAACAATAGACATCAATAGAAGTTGTCAGCCTAATATGTTTCCTCTTTAAAAAATACCACACACACACATATCTGATACACACAAAGTACTTGATCTATTTTACTATCTTACTATTTTATTTTGCAGTTGGTCATGTTAGAAACCAGAACAGATATAAGAAAACACCTAGCAGTGAGGTGAAGCTGGAAGGGCAAGCCATGGTAATACTTACAAAGCAAATGCCAGTAAAAATAGTATAAATCTGTCTTCTTTTCGCTTATAAATCCTCCTCTTCTTGCCATCGTTTTCCTCTCCTCATATAATTCATTATATTATTCCTATGTATTTTTAACCTACAATTCATCATACAATCCCAAGGTGGATCTCTTCCATCCTCCATATTTTTTCATTATCTATTTCCATTTTGGTGCTTCCTCTCTTTACTTTTTTTTTCATATCTCTGCCTTTTCTTCCAGCCTTGACCTTACTTGGCTTCTTGGCACCTGGTTTCTTGGCTTCTGCCAACCTGGCAGTGCTCCATGGCCCTGAGGTACCACACGTGAGCTCTGCTGATAAATAAATCACTCCACCTCCAGCCTGACAAAAATATGTCTACGAACCTTTGTGGTGTGTGAGAAATCCTCAGTTCACCTTCCTGTGAGAATATAATAGATTATGAGACCTTACACTGAGCCAGATGAACCGCACGATCTTAGACATGCCTTTTGATTGAGTTCAGTTGGGTGTATTCTCAGGTAAACAGTATGAATTGCAGTGTTAGCGAAGCTAACCTCTCGGTCCAGCTCAGGGCTGTGGAAGCATTGGTTTTGCAGCAGTTGTTGAACTCCAACTCCCATCAGCCCCAGCCAGTACAGATAATGAGTAGGGATGGTGGGAGTTGTGGTCCAGCAACATCTGGCAGGGGCAAAGTTTCCCCAGTCCTGATTTAGCTGCTTCCTTTTTAGCAGGGTCAAATCACTCCATTAGGACAAATGAGTTCTCTTTCTTCATCTCTTCCAACTGTAGCAAATGTAAATAATTTTCCTACCATCTCTCAGTCATGCTCAGGGTGGTTTCAGTTTGGCATGCTCAGCTAAGAGAAACTCAAAACCCAATCAACCACCACCATTGCCCATTCCCCTTCTTGTAATGGATGGTGGGCAGCTGGCTGCATAAAATGGAAAAAAAACCTGCTCCAAAGGAAGAGAAAAGGAGCCTTGCTGGATTTTTGATACTTTTCTTAAAGGCTTATGAATAGGGTAAGCTCTACTAAGGTTATTTTACAGAAGGGTCACTGTGTTCCAGCAAAAAAAACTGCAAAGAGTCTTGTGGCACCTTAAAGTTTAGCACATTTATCATAGCATATTGTAGACTACAACACACTCCTGAGTTGCAGGTATGTGGTTAGAGTAGGAGGGGTATTGTAAACAGTGACGTCAGAAGGAAACAAAATACAGTGCAGAAAAGTACAGAGGGCGATAATTTTCATTCTTAACAGTAGCAATTCACAAAAAGAACAGTTGTTGATAAAAATCCATTTGGATGAATTCACTGGAGCTTACCTCTGAGAAAACATGGAAAAGAGAAAACATGCTCAAGATGTCCTACCACCCTTCTGTTGTGCCGTAAGAGGTTGAACATTTTAAAACAATTTATGAAAACCTTTTTAAAACTCCACACCACAGACAGGGTGAAGAGTTGTGTTGTTCACTGGTGATATCGTGGGATGGATCCAATAGGTGCCATTGGTACTTCCACAACTACATTGTATATATAGCACAGTGTACTGGGAAGATGTAATTTTGCCACCCAGAAGTGCTACCTTGGGAAAATATTTCAGAATCCAGCCATTCATCTGGGAACAACTGCACAGTTGTGCTTAAGACATCCCATTCAAATTATTGGGAGTTCTTTCCATGTAATTATGGGCACCCCAATAACTCTTTGTCCCCTCTGTTCTTTGACTCTTCGCCCATCTTGGCAACATGTAACCATGTATTGGAAAACTGTCTTTTTTAAAAAAAAAAAAAAGAAATTGTGCATGTTTTGTATGAAAGCAATGAATCAGCTGTTGCAAAATCTCTCAACAGCCAGGTCCAGGCTGACATCAATGGGAAGTTGCTTCTGTAATTCAAACTGAGGGATTGGACTTGTGGTGTTATCTAAACACTGACCTTTAGTCTGTTGTTATATAGCTAAGTATCTTATCTTATCTGCTAAAACAAACAGAAAGCAGCATATCATCATCATCCAGGCTGGAACTGCTCCAAACTAACAGAGCAATGAATGATATGCAGTATCTTGGATACTAAGCTACCGGTAGCATTCAGTCTTTCACCATCCTTGAAATCATGTGCTTGGGGTATGCACCCCACACCCACTTTTTTAAAAAAAATGAAAAAGATTTGAAGGAGTACAAAGTAAGAAAGCACATAGAAGGACCAGTGTGTGGAAGCTGGAAGCAAGGCTGGGTGACGGAGTTATGTCTGATTTCTGTTTGAATCCAAGGCTGTGGCTACGGGAGGAGCAAGACCCTCTTGGGGTCTTAATGCTAGGAACTCCTCCATTGTAGGTTCAGGTTGTATATGTGTAAATAAACCATATATCATAAAGACACCACAGTCTCCGCTGTCCTTCATTCCAAAGGAAACATCAACCCTGGGTTAGTGCCTGGAATCCCTGGTCTTTCACACCACTCAGAGATTGAGTGGTTGCAACAATATTATTCTGGATACACCTGCTAGTAGCTGCAGATGTGTTGCCCTGCTTTTCCCACTTACTCATCTCATCAAGTGAGGCATGATTAGGAGTAAGAAAAATCTAGGTTTTAAATGAAATCAGCTTAAGAAATTAAATTAAATTGAAATTAATGTAAAGAAATTGTCAAATCAGATTATCCAAACATTAAAGCAATCAAATTGCATTTAAAGAAATTGCATTTAATTTAACTAAATCAAATCACATGTTAATAAATTACATAGAAAAAGAATTGAATTTAAATTAAAACAAAATCAATGACATAGAAACTTAAGAAACATAAAAAGTGAATTGCCACTCACAGTCCTGGATTTGCTGGGAAAGGTGAGATACATTGTCTTTGGAAAGAGGGATCCAATAATTATAATAGCTACTTGGGAAGAAATGCATGTTTTTAAAGTTCATAACCAATATTTTAAAAACCCAGATAAACAAAACAAAAAAGAGAAAGTATCACACCACCATTAGTTTTTAGTAAGGACTGCACCAGATGCCCATACTCAAATCAGTTACACACATGCAGAGAGAGAGAGAGAGAGAGAGAGAGAGAGAGAGAGTTTTGAAACCCTTGGTAGGCAGTAGCATTGGGGGAGAAATTCAATGCAGTTTGCATTTAAAGGCAAACATAGCTAATATGCACTTCCCAAATCAATTGGCAACCCAAAGCATAGCCATTATTTAGAATTCACACTCCACCAAATGTTGCACTGCTGTTCTCCCACCAAGTAACATGTACCAAAAATGCATATACTTTAATAAAGCATGCAGAAAAATGCATACATCAGTGAAAAGAACCTTTAAAAATGCATTTCATCAGGAGAAATTGTTTGGCAAAAAAAAAAGTGGGCATTAAGTGAATTGCATTAAAAAATGCATATACTATGATACATTTCCACTAAAGTCTTATGAATATTTATTTATTTATTTAGTCATTAGTTTGATTGATATACAATGCACTTTTCTATTGAAAAGAAAAATCAGAGCAGGTTGAGTTTGAGTATTTCTTCTTCCTTGGAAATTCCAGCCCCAGCTGGCTGCCTGTGCACATAGACAATTGAAAAATGCTGGCGAATCCTCATGAGGACTTTGCAAACTGATGTGAAAATGTAGAGAACAGAACTTAAGATTTGAAAAATGAGAAACAGAGAGAAATCAAATTGAACAGATTTTTTGGTTCCTAGAAAATGGGGAATAACCAAACCATCATTCTCACCTCCCTTACCTGTTGAAACTTACCCTGTTGTGGACTCTCATGGCCAGGATTATTTAATCATTTGTTGTGGAAGATAAAGCAAGCAGTGGCTACTGTTTCTAAAGTTTAATCATGTACCTAATTCGTATTAGACGAAAAGGAAATAAGAAGTTGGGTAGGAAGCATACCTTTAATGTAGTGCAGAGGTTTTCAACCTTTTTGAGTCCATGGCTTCCTTGACCAACTACTGTACATTCTTTCTGTGGCTCCCCTGTGGGGAAATGCACTCCAAGCCTCAGAAGCCCAGTTATGTCACCCCTTGCCTGCAGAACCAGCAGCCTCTCGCCCTTTTTTTGAACACCCACCCTTGGGGAGAGTTCCCTTAGCCTCCACTCCTCTCCCCTCTCCTTGGGAGTCCTCTGGGCAGCCGCTGCTACTGCCCCCAAGAGAGCTGCCTCCTCACGTCGCCCCACAGGGAGCTGTGAAGAGGATGCCCCCAGCCTTAGCGGCCTGACGGAGACTGGTCAAAGGTGAACATGAAGCCAGCATCTTACTCACATGAAGTGGCAGCAGCTGGTGCCGCTGGGCCTGCATGGCAGAAAGGCTCCCCTTTGGTTCCGGGCACTCAGCTCCCAGATAGGCATTGTACACAGCAAGCAGAAGAAAGGTCGGCCTGCTGCCTGCCAGGCCTCCGACTGGTCCATCCATTCCCAACAATAGGGGCTGGTGGACTGGCTGGCTGGGCTCCCTCACCCACTTGCTTGCTTACTCCGAGACTGCCTCAGCTCCTGGCAACCAACACCCCCTGGCCAGCCCCAGAGGCACCGTTCGCCTGGAGTATTGTTTGCAACTCAGAAACAGACACTCAGATCTTTTTTCAGTTATGAACTTCCCTGCACAGGCCTAGGTAGACCATGGTATGTTTCACTAACACACTTCACGAGGTTAAAGGGGGAAAAAAATTAATCAAAGAATTTTTTATGGGTCCTCGTCTCCATTTAAGGAATAAGTGCATCCATTGGATTTCCCACTAGAGGGCATAGGGATTATTTCATTGAAGGTTCTGAGGAGTAGCCCAAGGATTAAATTTCAAGTGCCAAAAGGGTGGTAATATTTTCCGCTGCAGCAAAAGCATCGTATCTTGTGACACTTTAAAGACTAACAGATTTGTGGTGGCTTAAGCTTTCACAAATGGATGAGCACTTCATCAGGTGCGTGGAGTGTTATATTCTCTGTTGGCAAATAAATATACATGCATGGATACAGAAAGTGAGAGAGGGAAACAGCGAGGCCAGGATATTCAGTGTAGAACTGCTGTGGCACATCTATGGAAAGCCCAAGTTGATACAAGTTAAGAACAGGGAGTGATCTATGCTGCGAACATTTGACTTTTGCAGAGAATTCGCAGGTGCACTCGACCTCGTACATTTCATAGCCTTCTGGGACCAATGTTTACCTCCCCTCCCGCCGCCGCTGCCGCACCAATGTGTGTGATAATAAACTTTTGTATAGCATTTTTCAGTGCTCAAAGTCTTTCACGTGTGTTTATCTCATTATAATCCTTACAACAACCCTGTAAGGAAGCCCACAGTATTATCTAAAATGTTGCAAAGTAGACTGAAGGGGGGGGGACTGAGCCTGGGTCCCCTCACCACTAGCCACAGTGGCTATGCTCTGCCATGCTGCTGGAGGCAGTATGCATCTGAGCACTAGTAGCTGGAAATAGCAGGAAGGGAAAGTGCTCTTGCATTCAGAACCTGCTTGGGGGCTTCCAGTAGGCAACTGGTTGGCTACTGTGAGAACAGAATGCTGGACTAGATGGGCCATTGGCCTAATCCAGCAGGCTCTTATGCTCTTATGAGAGAGTGGCTTGCCTGGAGTCATTTAATGTGTTCATGATGGCAGAGGCAAGATTTGGACTTGCGGATTCACAGCTCATTCTCTTATAGTGCAAGCTTATGCATATCTACTCAAGCGCTAACCCCCACTGTGCTCAGTTGGCCTTACTTGCCAGGTAAGGGTGCACAGGATTGCAAAACCATTTTTCCGGGGTTCTAAAATGCATTGGGAGCTTCCATGAATACAGGAGCACCCCCACTTAAACTGGAATGGTGGGGGCACAGGTACTTCTTGCTGCTGTGCTCATGTGGAAGAGGGTTTTTGTTAAGGCTGCAATCCTAGCCTCCCCCTCACTAGGGAGTAAACCCCATTGAATCCAGGAAGATTTTTGAGTAGACATATACAGGTACATTTTTTTAAATTAAGTCTCCCCCCACCCACTTTTTTAAAAAGGAAGAAACAATCCAATTATGGGGCTAAGAGAATTGTCCATCCAACAAAAAAACCTGTATTACCCTAAAAAGTGCCAAAAAAAAGTCTTGGGCACAAACTTGAACTGAGTACTGTACCACAAAGGGCCAAGATGAGCATGATCCTCAGGAGTGAAAAAGTTGGACCCTAAAGAAAAAATCTGCAGATAAGTCTCATTAGGAAATGGTTTGAATGCATATTCTTCCAGAAACCCAAATCAATACTGTATTTTTGTCTTTGTTATAGGGTCAAATGGGAGAAGTCCTTACATTCTATAATGTCTACATCTTTAGCACACATCTTGCCTTATTCCAGGAGCTGCCAACTGTTTAAGGCTGTGAGCACATTTTTCAGCAAGTGCTGTGAGCACCACCTGCTTTGGCCACCTACAGTGGGATTAATCTAAGCCTTGAAAAGTACATATAAAGAGGAAGTGGCAAGGAGCAACACTTCCTCCTTCAGCACTATGTACTTTTCAAGGTATAAAAAGGCAACCATAATTTAGCACCTCATGACCAAGGGGACATTGAATGGGAGATAGAGGATTTGTTGAGCACTCTTAAGAGCACCATTGTACCTATGGGCCACACTTGTGATGCCTGCTTTATGTATGCCAAGTAAATGCAACCTGTGGTTTCTGGGTTAGAGTTAGATACATGTTGAATTTCAGGATACAGCACACATACAGCCTTATTTTTTAATGTAACCGTTGCCTGCCTTGGCTGGTCAGCAGGATGGTAGCAATAAGGCACTAGCACAAAAGGAAGTGTGAGTTGGTTAAAGATCTGCAGCCAGTTTATTGTAGTGGTGATCGCTCTCTTCCCACACCAAAGGTAGTAAAACATTTGCAGTATCTTATAGTGTACTTGGTGCTATTCCTGTCAATTTCATATGAGGATACAATTTTTATGTATGAAGTATATCTTTATATACTTTAAACCAAAACAAAAAACCCACAATACCTGTTCTTGTACATGAACAAAACCTTTTCAGATCATTAAACTAGAATGGGATCTCTACTTTGGTTGAGGTTGTAGCCTGTAGCACGCTTATGGTCCAATCTTATGCACAATTATCTGGGAGTGCAGTCCCTTGGACAGTGGGATTGGACTTGTAAACATGCATAGGGTTGCACTTAACCCACTATAGTTCTGGTTACAGGTAGGTAGCCGTGTTGGTCTGGATCGAAGTAAAATAAAAAAAATTCCTTCAGTAGCACCTTAAAGACCAACTAAGTTTTTATTTTGGTATGAGCTTTCGTGTGCATGCACACTTCTTCAGATACAGTGAAATGGAAGTTTCCAGGCACTTATGTAGAGAAGGGGTGGGGAGGGGTGGGGATGCGGAGGGGGGATCACTCAGAAGGGTGGTGGAAATGGGTGATTGACTGACTGATAGCTGTTGATGACCGCAAACGACTGCAAAAATCTCATTATACATGATAAGCGATCTTCAGCCATCTCAACCCTTGCTTTTTCATGCAAAACCATTTGCAGTCGTTTGCGGTCATCAACAGCTATCAGTCAGTCAATCACCCATTTCCACCACCCTTCTGAGTGATCCCCCCTCCGCATCCCCACCCCTCCCCACCCCTTCTCTACATAAGTGCCTGGAAACTTCCATTTCACTGTATCTGAAGAAGTGTGCATGCACACGAAAGCTCATACCAAAATAAAAACTTAGTTGGTCTTTAAGGTGCTACTGAAGGAATTTTTTTTATTTTACTTAACCCACTAGTTACTTGAACGCCACATAAGGCTTATACCGCCCTCTGGTGGCTCCGGACCTACCACCAAGCAGGAAAATTTGCTTTTAAATACAAGGTCGTATGCAGTCCAGTGCACATTTTATTAAAATACTGCCTTCATTTCCAATCTACATTTTGCATATTCCACTGTTACACACATCCTGTATTTCTGCCTAGGAGTAAATGTAATGTTCAGACAGGATCATGCAGCATGGGTACGCTATAGTATGCATACCTTAGAATGCATACTATGGACTGGTCCAGTATCTAGCCAATCTAACAAGGGTGGGAACTGAATTACAGTGGCTCAGTGCATCACAGGGCACTAGATAGAAACAAGAGGGGGGAGGAGAACATTATAGTGGGGGAACCTTTGATGCCCTTCCAGCCTGTTAAATCCACATTTGATTTGTGTCTTCTTTCATTCTCTATAGAAGAATCAAAAGGAATAGTCCTATACATATCAAATATACCTGCCCTCTTATTTCTGAAATAAATCCATATTCTTGCATTGAAACTCACTCTGGTTTCCGCAAATTTAAAGGAGCTGATGAAGTTTTGCTTTTGCTTTTTTTTTAAAAAAAGTTTGGGATTGGGATGTATTCCCGCCCCCTTCTCTTTTCCCACCCAAAGTCAAAACTAAAAAAAAAAGGGGGGGAGCACCCATAACTAGGTAATGGTGACCACAGGGTGGAATATTAGAGGGCATGCTCATAAATAACACTTAGGAAAACAGACATTTCAGCAGATGGAATGTCAAAACTGGATTTCCTTGGTTTGCTTCAACTCGGTAGAGGGTTTGCTCTTCACTCCCGCACAGGGGACACCTGCAAACCCTGCAGGGAACAGGTTCCTCTTATAGGTGAGGGGTATAAAAGGGGGCCAGGTACGTGGGGCTAAAAAAGGAGGGAAAGGGTCCCCCTCCTGCAGCCAGAGGAAGGGGAGCTGCCCCGGGGAAGAGGACGTTGGCCGAGGCGTACGAGGGGAAAGTCTGGTAGGCCAGGCTGCTGGGGCCTGGCGGACTGGGGCTGCCATCTCCTCCCGCGGGCAAGGCGCTGTTCCCAGGCTGCGCAGCGCCGTCGCCTCCGGAGTTCTGTTTCTTCCATTTGGTCCTTCGGTTCTGGAACCAGATTTTGACCTGCGTCTCGGTCAGGCTGAGCGACAGGGCCAGGTTGAGGCGCTCGCACACCGATAGGTACCGCGTGGCTCGGAACTTGTTCTCCAGAGCCACCAGCTGCTCGTAAGTGAAGGCCGTTCGGGCCCGGCGAGGCTTGGCGCAGCTGGGCTCCGCTCTGCGCCTCTTGGACGACGGAGGTGGCAGAGGCGAGCCGGGATCGTCCAGGTCCGACGACGAGGAGGGAGGGAAGTCGGGCGAATGGAGCGGCGCGGGGCCCGTTGCCAAGCGGCCGCCGTCCCGGCCCGGCTCCTCGTGCTCCGGTGCCTCCAGGGCGGCCGCTTCGCTCTCTGCGCTGCTGCTGCCATCTGGGGAGACACACAAGGACAGAATGAGGCGAGGGGCCTTTCCCGACCCGCCTAAGGGCCGCTTCCCTGCCCAGAAGCGGGTCCTCTCCGCCTGGATCCGCATCGCAATCTCCGCGTAATTGCCCGATGGAGCGGACGCTGCATTCAGTTCAGCCCCATCACACATTGACTCTCTCTCTCTCCCTCTCTCTCACACACATACACAAACACACACAAACGGTTCGGAGGGTCTTAGCCCTGGAAACATGCGCAGCGGCTTAAAAAGAAATTTTGCGTATAGAGTCAAATAAAGGCCAGTCACGAGCAATGCTGACTTTTTAATCAGTGCCGCTGAGCATACGCAGAGTTCCTTTTCCCCGAGAAGTTGCCAGTGTCCCATATCGGGACGTACAGGGTGCCAGGGATGAGGGGGAAACTGTCAAATAGGGCGCATCCCCATTGCTGGACCCTTGAAAGAACGTTACTTTCCACATTCCGGGGTCTGGTCAATAACTGAACCAGAAATGGACAAGTAAAAGAGGATCTGGGTTCTAAATGTGCTTTCCAGGAAGATAACCCCCTCGAAATCAGTCGGACTTCAGAGAAAGCATGTTTACGATGTGCGCGTTAAAATGAACATGTTTTTCTTCCAGGGATCTAAACACGTCGTCGTCTGTCCGTCCCCCCGTCCCCCCAGCAGAGATTCACTTTGCCCCTTCGCCTTCTGCGATCCTCTCGGCATCTCCCCGTCCGGCTTCTGATGCCTCCTCTGCAGGGACCTTGATTTCAGTTCTAGGAATGCCTGAGCCCAGGTACTTCAATAAAGGTGTTTCATAGAATCATAGTGTTGGAAGGGACTCCGGGGGTCATCTAGGCTAGCCCAACCCCCTGCAATGGAAGAGTCTCAACTAAAGCATCATGACAGATGGCCATCCAACCTCTGCTTAAAAACCTCAAAGGAAGAAGAGTCCACCACCTGTCGTGGGACTGTCTTTCAATGTGATATGGAGGGTGAGGGAAACTACTCCTTTTGGTGTGTACCTAAGGGGGCTTCTACCCAGTAAGACAAGAGCTTTGATGGGCACGAGTGCAGTGCGACGCTTAAGGGTGTCGGACTATGATCTGCGGGGGACCAGGGTTCACCAATGAAGCTCACTAGGTCTCCGTGGGCCAGTCACTTGCTCAATCTAACCTACCTCACAGGGTTGTTGTGGGGATTAAATCAGGAGGAGAATTGAGGAAGAGCTGGCATATATATATAAATGGACGGGACGATAAGACAACA
Organism: Zootoca vivipara; assembly: GCF_963506605.1. Lineage (NCBI taxonomy): Eukaryota > Metazoa > Chordata > Lepidosauria > Squamata > Lacertidae > Zootoca > Zootoca vivipara. The sequence continues at coordinate 56,527,077 of NC_083280.1, forward strand.
CGCAAGACTGTACATAACGTGAGTCATGAATGACGCGTGTCTGCTTTACCGCCCCATCAAAACTTGTCATTTCTTAGGCAGCCCCTTCCACCAGAATTATAATCTCAGAACTGGGGAACTAATTATGGAAAACTGGCAGGAGGAGATACAGATATTTTTAAGAAGGAAAAAAAAGTTAAGAAAAGTTTTTTTGTTTTTGTTTTTTAAGAGAAGTAAATCCTCCACCTTCTCGCCACCCCACCCCCACCCCGCCCTCCTTCCCGTTCTTTTCCATCTTCTTTTTCCCCGGCCGCACTAATAGAGTTTCAGATTTGTGAAGGGGCGGATCGATAGATGTCATCTATTAAAGGTAAGTTTTAATCGAACAATATTAGGATCAGAAGGGGGGGAAGGGGTTTGAAGTTGGTACCGGCAAGCTGTGGGAAGGAGATACGCGGGAGTCGGTAATAGGATATCGATCAAGGGGGAGCGAAGGCATCCTCTGGTGGGGGAGGCCACAGGAACAATTATCTCGCTTGTCCTTCGCCCGGCGCGTCCCTCTGCCAATCAGGCTGCCATCCGGCCAGGCTGAGCCGAAAACAATCGCGCCTGGCTGCAGCTTCCCGCGCAGACCTGGCTGGGGGCGCGGCGAACTCCGCCGGGACTCCGCCAGGGGGACCGCGCTGCGCTCGCCGTGTCCCCCTTCCGCCCCTTCTTAAAGGGGAAACGCAGCCGGGCCGCGGGGCCTGGGCAGCTGCGAGCCTGCGACCTTCCGCGGAAGTGAGAGAGGTGAGTGAGGATACACCTCGTCCGTAATAATAGCTCAATCCAGGCGTTTAGCTCCGCCGCAGACCCTGTCTTGAATGCGAGGAGGATTCACATGTACACAGAAATAAAAAGCAAAAGGTGACTTCCTTCACCAGACGCTGGAGATTCGTCATCCACAACATTATCGGTATTTTAATTCATGGCAAGCCCTGTGTCTTTAACAGGTGCAGATGGGGGGGCGGGGATTCAGCTTGCCATCATTGCAGAAGCTTCACCGGCTGAATTTCCGCGTTGTCTGCACGTCTTCACGGCAGACGGAGGCCGCTGCTCCCGCGTCCCACCACCCCCGTACATATTGGGTTAAGAGTTTGTTTTAAAGTTATGTTAAGCATCCCCCGGGGGTTAAAGTTTTACCAAGGAAAAGCAGCCTTTCCGCGCTCTCAATCAACAAACTGGGGTTGGACTAGATGACCCTTGGGTTCCCTTCCAACCCTACCGTTCTGTGAAACTGAATTCAAGCCAAGCCCCGCTGCGACCCACAAACGAAAAAGTTAACCGTTGCTGCACATCATTCCCACGCTTGGTGTCCCATCAAGAAGCACACGCTACCCTGCGGTTCAATAGCCACAGATCTATAGGGCGACCATATATGCATGGGATGGTGAATCCCAGTAAAACACTAGTCCGCAATAATCTATCAAAACTTTTAATGGGTCACACAAGCCTTTTTGTCCCCCCCCCACTACCCCCTCTGGAAGTTATGCTAAGAAAGACACCTGGAAGCATCTTTTGCCGCTTTCCAGAAATGAGCCAGCTCGGAAGTTTTCCTGAAACCCAGCCAAACCGCGCGGATCAGATAAAAGTAGAACGCGCCGCCTACCATGATATGCCTCTAGTTTATTCCTCCTGCTGCTCGGGTGCCTTTCCGCGTCAACTCTTCCCAAACTTTTCTCCCGCTGCCCCGCGTGGGGGAAGCTCTCCCTTCTCCCTGCTGCTGGGTTGCTCTTCCTGGTAAATTTCTGAGGATCCAGGATGTCTAGGATGGAGAAGGAGATCTTCGTGTGGATGGGGGCTCCTTTGGCCCCACTCTCCGGACAGTCCAGCATTCCCCGCTCCGAGTCCCGGGTAGATCTGCGACGGCCCAAGCTTGGCAGCAAATGCACGGCCAGGTGAAAAGCCAGCCCCGCTTTCCCTCGGAAGACGCGCGGCTTGAGCCCGGGGGGAGGCTGTCCATAAGAGGCAGGAGGGTCTCCCTCGGATGCACCCAGCGCGGACTTCGGAGTGGTTTGTCTGGAGAGAAGGGGAATCTCCGGGGTGGGTGGGGGGAGAGAGGGAGAGGAGAAAGAGGAGGATCCAAGATTAACAAGCGAAGGAGGCTGCGATTGGAAGGAAATGGGCTTCCAATCCACCTACTACTGCCACTTTCCTTCTGCTTCCTTTATTATTCTGTGGTTGTTTTTGGTTTGGTTTTTTTTTTAAAATCCTGCTGCCCGCCCAAACACATGGAGAAGAGGACAAGCCTTGGAAATGGTATTTTAATCGATGAGATTGCAGCCTTTCCGCTCCCTCCCCTCCTATAGGCTATGAAGTGACAGTGAAACGTGTTTGCTATAATAAATGAGTCACTAGGGTAAGAAGGGAGATGCTCACTTCTTTCCCCTGGAGGTAAATCACAACCTCAGGTTTTGTTGTTGTGGGGCATTCATTCGGGAAAAGGAAGAGCTGCCATTCCTTTGTAACCTACAGTCTCTGGAATTCTGTGCCTTTATAAGAATGCCCAGGCAATACAGAATCTTAAATCTCTAAAAGGAAGGACATCTCAGGCCTCCTGTAAGGCCTAACTCTCCCAGTGCTCTGTGGGCAACTGTGGAAAACACAGTTGCGAGGGAATAGAAGTCACAAATATATACTATCTCTTTTTATAGGGAGCCTATGTACCTTCACTTGAGAGTAAGGTTGCACACCCGGGAGCCTTCTTAAATGTGGTGTGACTAACTTCTGAGTAGATGTGCATAGGATTGCCCCGTAAGTCCCCTTAAAAGCTGCACCACTTTATTTTAAAAGGATAAAAGGTTTTGTTTTGTTTTTTAAAGAAAAGAACAAAGGAACATTTTGAACATTCAGATATTAAGAAGTTAGAAACATTTCCATGAAATTGCAGAAAATTCACATTCACAAAACCAGGTACTAGTCATCCAAATTATAATATGGAATTATTCTACCACTTTCATTTCACAAGTGCTTTACAATATATATCAGCTTTAGTCTTGCAGTACTTGGCACCATGAACATTGTTATTTCTGTTTTACAGATGGAAAACAAAAGCTCTGAGAATGGCCTGTCTGGTACCACCCAGTGAGCAGCTTTGAAATGGAACCTGCTTTCCTGGAAACTTGAGCAACTTACTTTCTTCTAAAGCAGTCTTCACCAACCTGGTGTGACTGGTGAGTGATGAGTGGTGTGGGCCATGGGTGTAGCTGGGGGGGCAGGGAGGGGCAGCTGTCCCCCCCAATCAAGTAAATCAATACAAAATACTTAACTGAGGTTCTGCCCCCTAACATAAAGCCTGGCTATGCCCATGGTGTGGGCCACAACAGCTGGAGGGCACCTAGTGGCAAAGCACTACTCTAAACTATATTGGTTCCCACTGGAATAACATCTAACCAGTTTCTGGATTGCTAACGTGGAACAGACTCCCTTCTCTCCACAAATAAACATTGTGTAGTAGGGTACTTGCATCCTATCAGCTTTCTCTATGACAGCTCCAAAACTGTGGTATTTCATCTCCAGAGACGTGCATCTAGCATCATAATTATTCACCTTTGCTGTATGCTGAAGACTTGTCTCTTTACACCTGAGTTGTTTAGGACCCACCCTATTCGTCTATGGGTACAAATCAGAAACATATTTCTCTTTTATTGGTAATGAGAATTCACATGTAAGGTGGTGTCCTGTCCCCCACCTTACCTGCAAGTCTGCCCCTTGTTTGCAAGCCAATTTGCAATAGAAAAGAGAACCCATTTTGAAATTGCTAGAGAGAAATCCCAGTAGCAAAATAGAGTAATTACAAATGCACGTTCTAGTTTGAAAAGCTAAGTGGGCTGCCAGATCTTGAAAGTAAGCAAGAAAATTCAAAGCGCTCCAGTAATCTGCGGGAGCAGTTCAAGAACATAATACCCGCCTTCTTCTCAATGCAGTTTATCATGTGAACCATTTGTAAAAGGGTAAATTAGAAAGTTTTCAAAATCTATCAATTCCACCTGGAAATAGCACTGAGACACTAATGACCCCTCCTCCCCACACCACTGTTTTACTAAGGAGTAATAGGTTAGCAATAATATTGTTAGCTAGTATAGGGTAGATCAGGGAGAGGAAAATCAGCCAATTACAGTTTTAGTCCTCCTATCCCCAGTGGGTGTTTTGAATCAGCCTTTTAAATGAGAATGTTCCTTTAGTATTTCACATTCAAAACCTGTTATTTCCTCTATTGCCACAGCATTTATCCAAGTTACCCTCTGCGATACTAAGCTTTGCAAACCATCTGCTGCTTAAAACTTTCATCTTTGCTACCTTTAGCGCATGCAAATAGTAATCTATTAGAACAGAGTTTTTCAACATTTTGGGTCCACTGCTCCACTGACCAACTACATTCTTTCAGCAGCACCCCTGTGGGGCTCAGGAGCCCAGTTATGTCCCCCTTTACCTGCAGAGCTGGCAGCCTCTCACACTTTATTGAACACCCTCCCTCGTGGAGTGTTCCCTCTGCCTCCTCTCTTCTCCCCTCTCATTGGGAGTTTTCTGGGCAGCTGCAGCTGCCACCCCTGGTCTCTGAGCCCCGAAGAGAGGTGCCACCTCCCACAGGGGCCTGGAAAGCACCCCTTGGCCAGCCCCAGAGGCACCATACACCTGGAGAGCTTGTAGCTGCAACAAACACCCACACAAGTCTTTGGGAGACAGAGATGTGAGAGGGCACCAGAAATGGGAGGGATGGAAAGAGGGACAGAGGCCAGTGTTGCCCACTGCACATCTGTCCATCATTCAAGGTACCCCAGCGTGCCACGACACACTGGTTGAAAACCACTGTAATGAAACAAGCCCAAGCCATTGCGTTCTAAAAACAACAACATCCAACAGAGGAATTGTGTTAATTGGGATCCTCTGATTAGAATCACATTACAATGAACATTCCTATTGCACCGTGTATAGTTGTATTCTGCAGTACTCATACCCATTAAATCTCCTGCTGTAAACCATAATCACAAGATTTCAATAACTGATCTTCATTCAGAAAGCACTAAACTGCACTAGGCAGCTTGGTGGAAATGTGGAATAAGCAATGGAAAAGGAATGATTGTAGGTCTGTGTTGTAGGAACCCAGAAGTGGGTGCCTTGTTGCTGTCATTTGACAATTGACTGGTTTAAATATTTATATATATTGATATTGGGAGGGGAGGGTGTAACCCTCTATGTATACTGTCCTGGGAATAATTAATTGATGTTAAGGCTAATAAGCTTCAGAGCAGGCATCCCCAAACTACGGCCCTCCAGATGTTTTGGCCTACTACTCCCATGATCCCTAGCTAACAGGACCAGTGGTCAGGGAAGATGGGAATTGTAGTCCAAAACATCTGGAGGGCCGAAGTTTGGGGATGCCTGCTTTAGAGAGTAAGTTATTAGATGTTAAGGCTAGTAAGTGCAATTGAGTAGTCACTGACATGAGTCAGTTTAAAGCTTTTCCAGGGTTGTACAAACCATGTTAATCCGGAACAAAAATCTGGACCACAAAAGGGAAAACTCAATTTTATAGATTACAGATGCAAGGCAAACACCTACAAGGCTATAATACAATTTGAAACAAACATGCAAAAGGCTTCCCACAATGGTGGAAATAATTCCCCATCAATGATGGCTTCAAGTTGAAGCTTCAGCAAAGTGGATCTGAGGCAAGGCTTTACACATGAAACAGGCAGGCAGCTGTGGAACCTGTTGTCCATTTAGTTCTTCATAGCCCTGTCTTCAGTTGATACAACTGGAGTTTGTTGTGTCGGCCACCAACTCAGATTACTTTAAGACATGTCTGAGGGTCACACTTTGAGCATCTCCTCTCCTGTCAGGTGGCGACCACTCCCCACATCTGTGTGATTGTTTTTTCCCCCTTGCACCTGCAGCTTTCTCCAAAATGCAACCGGTTCCACAGCACGTTTGTGGGGAGGAGGGAATGGTGCATAGCTGCCAAGTCTCCCGTATTCGCCGGGAAAACCCCGATTTTAAAACTGATTCCTGCCCTCCTCCCGTATGGCGAAAATAACCCGTATTTGCTGATGTCAGAGACAGGCAGCAGCAGAAGCAGGGAGAGGTGCCTCTCCGTGCCTCCCTCGGCGAATCCAGGCATGTCTGGGCAAGCTGCGTGGCTCTGGGCTGGCCGGAGGGAGACTCTTATTGTGAAGCGGGGTGGCCGCTTCCCTCTCTTGCTTATTACAGCCTCAGGGCGGGCGGAGGAGGGCGGGAGGCTGTGACAGCGAGGAGGGCAGCTTTAGCTCCGCTGTTTGCAGAGTGAGGCGAGGGAGGAAACAGATTGAGTTTGCCGGCGCTTTGAGGTAAAAAAAAAATGATTTACTGTACTGCAAATGATTTATGAGTGGGCTGCTCCTCTCTACAGCCCCCTCTTAGCATAGCTCCTCTCTCTTAAACAAAAAACCAGCCCCAACATTCGCTGAAGAAGGCATTCTCTCTAAAGCTGCTGCATACTGACAAATTAATCCGCTTGCAGCTGCTCCTTTCCTGGCGGGGAAAGAGGCAGTTCCCTACCAGAGGCTGCAAGCGGTGGGAGTCAGACGCTGATAAAGGAATCCTCGCTTTACACAGCCTGATCCTGGCTGGAACCCCCCCCCCTTTCTGGCAAGGGATGAGGTCAGTCTCCGTCCTGCAACTTTGGGGAAGAAATTGCAGGAGGACGCGCTTCCCTTACAGGCATGGGCACTCTCTCTCTCTCATTCTCTCTCTCTCTCTCTCTCTCTCACACACACACACACACACACACACACCTCCCCAGCGGCTGGCCGGTTCACTTCCATCTGGCAAGTTGTGAAAATTTTAATATATCTTTTTTAGCAGCACCTCCTTATAAAAGAAGGAGCTGCGAGCTCAAATCCAATTTGCACCCCAAGTACAATAGATTTGCCTGGGGGTAGGGATTCAATTTGCATCTTGCAAATCCGTGACATTCTTTGGTTTCAAATAAACAAAAGGTGCCTTTTGCAAGCCACTCCCTTGAGCTGGTTTAGGTAGCCAAAGCTTGCCAAATTATAGCAAACTGTTATTGTCCTTTCTTACTGCAATTGCTTTCTGGGCTGTAGCTCAGTATAGCCATAGCTGCCCTGCATTGCCTCAGGTTCAGTTGCAGGCATGCCCAGATAGAGTCAGAAACTCTGGAAAGCTGCTGCCAGTCAGTGTAGACAATACTAAACAAGATTGACCAGTGGACTTAGTATAAGACAACTCCCTTGTTCCTATAAACAAGCAGCTAAGCTAATGTTCCAAAATCTGGGGCATTTTAATTTTTAGAAAAAAGGCAAGTAATTGTGGGTGGGAATGAAGAGATTTTTTTTCCCTTCTCATAATACAGTACTAGAACCAGGGAATATCCAATAAAGTGGATGTGAAATTCAATCTATTTTAGTATTTTAAAGTTTTGAGATCCCCCCCCTTAATTTTCTTGTTTTATCCTTTTGTAAACTGCTTTGAGGTTGTTGCTGTTGTTATTTTACAATCGATTGTAGTAAATAAAAATAAAATAAACCTGAAGGCTAGAGGGTGGTTTTGCAGGGCACATACCAAACTTTCTGTGGGATGGCCCCCCCAGCCCTTTCCAATGACTGCCACAGAGAAGCCCGTTTATTTATTTCTGGGAGTATTTTAATCATAGTATCACAGAACTGGACGGTTGGAAGGGAACCCCCAAGGGTCCTCTAGACCAACCCCCTCCAGTGCAGGAATCACAGCACAAGCATCTCCCTGAAGCATCACTGCATTAGTGCATTTGACATCCTTTTTTTGCAAGCATTTATTTCCTGCATCTGAGCCAGTGCCGCTCTGCCCATGTCTGGGCACCGGAAATCGGGCAGCGCCAGCACCGATCCCTTATTTTTCTACCTGGAACTTGGCAGCTATGGAATGGTGGCACAGCCTCAAAGGAGTCTGCATAGCAGTTAGCTCTGCTCTCAGACATAATTCATGTTTGAAAAGTAAAGCCACCTGTCAGTTTTGCTTTGTGAGGCATTCATGGCAGCACCATCACACACAAGGGAAAGAAAACTCTATACCATGAGGAAGTTCCAATATGCCATGTAACTGTACCACTGTTGTACAAGTGCTCAATACAGTATAAGTAATGCTAACATATTTGAAAGCTACCTTAAACCTGGACTACCAAATAACGATCATCATAGCTGTCAACCTTCCATTTTTTTGCTGGAAATTCCCTTATTCCAGTGCCATTTCCCACTGCTATCCTGGATTGTTAGGTATACCGTAGACCAGGCATAGGCAGCCTTGGCGCTCCAGATATTTTGGAACTACAATTCCCATGATCCCTAGCTAACAGGGCCAGTGGTCAGGGATCATGGGAGTTGCAGTTCCAAAACACCTGCAGAGCCAAGGTTGCCTATGCCTGCCGTAGACTGTCCCCGGGACAGGTGAGGCTGCTGATCAGCTATGATGATCATAATTATATCATGAAATTGCCTACTGGTAGAGTAGAAACTAGAAATACGGGAGGATATATGTGGTGTAAATAAGAAATAAAGGAAAATAACTGGAGAGAAAGAAAAGAGGTGAATAATGAAGACATACACAGTTAAATAAAGACACATCTCTGTTTCTTGGCCAGGGTGGACAATAGGCAAAAAGAATGTGATCTGTTGGTAAAAGATTCCAGGCAGTGACATAAATACTGTATTGTCTGTGGGGATAATCTTACAAACCATTATTTATCTGGCAGTACATATTAGTCTTCTCCCTGGAGTAGATTCTGCCACCATTACTCATGTTGAGAAGCAGCTTACATGGCAATTGGTCCCATTGAAATGAATTACTGTTAGGGATTCATGTAGGCGTGCTTTTACTGTGGTTGAATTTAAGTTATTTATATATTGATATCTTATATGTGCATGTGTATCTATAGCTGTATATGGGAAGTAAGTAACAGTATATGGCTCTGGGTCATATTTGGTGAATATTTCACAAAACATTTCAGAATGAGTGTAATTATTGAAAGGGTTAATCATATAAACAGTTACATTAAAATAGTGTAACAGCACATTATTTTTATAGTTCAGTACAGCTTTGGACTTTGTGGTGGAACCGATTGCTCTGGAAATAAAGCTCATTTGATTTGTCTTTTGATTTCATAATGTTCTCATACAATTCTGACTTGTTATTTATGAGTGTGTGCTACTGAGCCTATTTGAAAATCAAATATATCCCAGTTGTTTGGATTCTTTTTTCTTTCAAAATAGGCCCCAACCTAACAAACCTGCGTTTATGTTGAAAGACAAAAAGCATGTCAGTTGATATATAGGCCATAGTGGAATATATTATTGTGAATTTACTGTAATCATTGTTCTAGCTGACTGGGTTTTAAGTCATGAAACAGATGGAGTAACTTAAAAGTATCAATTTTGGGGCTAAAGGGCTTCTTTAAATATTGTCAGTTCACCAACGCACATGCACACACAGCCTGCCTGGATTTGGTTTGTTTTTCAGCCCAGGCAGACATTAAAATTCCATCTGAGTGCTGTCTTTAAATTGCTTTGATGCTAGGTGGGTTTCAACCCTGACCTGTCCTGACGGCAAGTGATGGCTGTTACAAGCTTTGGATCAATATTCATAGCGGGTGTCCTGGACTGATAACACTATCCAAGACAATGTTCCCTATCAGTGTGGACAGCTGAGATATTGTACCATTAGTGGTGTTGTTTTAAATAACCTGATCCATTTCTGGGTCTATATAATGAATTTTACAGTTTAGATATTATCTTTAAGAAGAAGCGACTCGTAGCAGTGAGGCAAATCAATGGTTCCAAGACTCCTTGGCTTTTATTGAAATAAAGTAGACTATAATTCCAACAATGTTTCTTATATATTCTTGAGTTGTGGCAAGCCAGTGATTGTGTTAACAATAAAAAGCACCTGCACTTTATCAAGAGAGTAAAAGACGCACACAATATTGCCTAAGTTTGAACATACTTGATAAAATCTCTCATATAGTCATAAAACACCATGGATTGGACCACTTCTTTCCACAACAAACTAATGAGGTTTAAAGGTATTTGTATAAGGTGGCAGTTTGGTGCTTTATAAACTGAGAGTGGCTAACCTACAACCCAATTAAGACCAGCACTCACATGCTCACTTTGGGAGTAACCCGCCCTCTATTGAACACAGTGGAACTTACGGTATTTCAGAACAAATACGCATAGGATTGGGCTGCTGCACCTAGTTGATGTGTTTTCGTCTTTCAGGTGGTCGAATTTTGAAGCCACATCAGATTATATGACCTTTTGGTCCATTCTGGCTCAATATGGCATAAGGTTTAAGTTACTTATATACTGTATATTCTGTTCAGTTAAACTATTTGGGCACAAACCTAAGCACTCTGGTGAAATGAGTCTGTTTATAGTCTATGGCCTTGACTGCACATGGAATCAGCTAAAAGAAAATGTTATCTTTTGTTGCTATTGTGGGCCATCTATCACAGGTAGTGCACATACTTTGCATTCAAAAGGTGCTAGGCTCAGTCCCCAGCATCTCCAGGTAGGGCTAATATACTCCTGCCTGAGTCAATACTTGTCAGTGTAGAAAACACTGACTGAGCTAGATGAGCCAATGGTCTGACTCAGTATAAGTTGGTTTCCAATCCCAATGCTGCATCTGTATACGTACCTTTGTAAGCAGCCGGTGGATAGAAATAGCAGAGAGCCCAGATAGCATCAGCTAAACATTAGGAGAAGCTACCTTAAAAGAGCTGTTTGATAGCAGAGGGGGTGGTAGAGGATTTTATTCACTGGAGGTATTTGGATAGCCATCTCTCAAGGATGTTGTACTTGCATCCTGTACTGCAGATCTTGGCTGGATTAGAACAGCCTTTTGGATCTCCAGATGTTGCTGCACTAAAATTTCCATCGCCACTGACTAAGCTGGCTAACGGGAGTTAAAGTCCAACAACATCTGGGCACTCAAGGTTGAAGAACTCTGCACTGGGTGATTTCCAAGACCCCTTCCAACTGTATAGTTCTATTATAAGTGTTACTCTATTTCTATCAAAAGTCCCCAAGACTACTCAACCAACAAGTGTTATTAGAAAGCCCATCAGCTACGAAGAAAGATGAAGAGGTCTGATTTAACGAAAGTTGTAATAAAATCTGGCATTTAGATCTGACGGCCCTTTTATGGCACCAAAAAGTGTGCATTGGACTGGCCCATCTGAAACATCAGAGAAGTTAAGTCAATGGCAGCTAGAGGGGCTTTGAAAGCACCCAGCCACACTTGATATCAGAATGGATCAGCCAACAGTATCAAAAGAGGCAGTACATAGGCACAAAGGTTAAGATGTGAAGAGGGGAAGAGATAAGGATGAGATTTCACGGAGAAAGGAATATACCCTAACAGAGAGACCTGAAACAGAGACCAGAGAGAGACCAGTTAATCCTGAAATTGTGGTGCTGGTCTGTGAGCCTCGCTGTGTTCCCGTCCTTGGATCATTCCCTACAGCCACACTTCCCATAATTGTTCCTGCCTTTTCATCTCTGCTCATCCTCTCTATCACATAAGGCAGAGATGGAGAACCTGCAGTCCTCCAGATATTCTTGGATGCCAACTCCCATCAGCTGTAGGCAGCATGAACAATGGTCAGGGATGATGGGAATCAGTGTGTGTGTGTACCTCCTAACCTGAGCAAACCGCCTACGACCACATGCATTTATTTGCTGCATTTCTATCCCACCTTTTTCTCCAAGGAGCTCAAGCTGCCATACATGGTCATTTAATCCCCACAATCACCCTGTGGGGTAGGTTCAGCTCAGAGGTTTTGACTGTCCTCGCCCAGTGAGCCTCGTGGCCAAGGAGGGATATGAACCCTGTTCTCCCGGGTCTGACACTCTAACCACTGCACCACACTGGCATTCTCCGTGGGATCGGTTTGACCTCCCCGCGGCACTGTCCACAGCCAAGAATTCTCCACAACCTGTTGCCAGCACTGAGTCTACTTATGAGCCCACCAATTAGCTCAGTGGGTAGAGCATGGTGCAGGTTGCAGGTTCGATCCTTGTAAGGGACAGCTGCATATTCCTGTATTGCAGAGGGCTGTCCCTGGCCGATCCTGGTTGATCGTGGGCTCCTGAGCCCCCACCCCACCCCCAAAAAGCTCAACAACTCTGGTCAATCCAGTGGGTAGATCACTGCCAGTTTTTTGTTTTTTTTATAGTGGGAGTAGATCGCAGTCTCTTGGAAGTTGGACAGCCCTGGATGAGCCTCTGATGGGGTTGCCATTTTTGTTCTGCCAAAAATACAGGACAAACTTATTTTTCACCTGGTGCTGAAGCGACTTCAAAGCAACCCATTTATAATCTATTGCAGCCTAACAGGATCGTCTCTCTGGAATTTGTTGTCACGCACACATGCCCCATACACATAAATTTGTAAATCTCCCTGTGCTTTGCTACCCAGTACATGACCTTTCACACACACGCATTTGGAGAGGATCCCTAACCTGGCACACAGAGAATCCCTGAAATACAGGGCAAAGCATTTTTACATTGAAATACGAGTCGATTCTGTATTATACAGGACAGGTGGCAACCTTTCCAACTCTGGAATTCTGTAATTATAGCCCCCCCCCCCAAATAAAATGTCCCGAGCAGCGCCGATCAACGTCCGTCTACTCGGAAGCAAGTCCACAGCGCTCACTCCTCCAGTAACTGCTTGCAGGCCCTGAAGCGCCGTTCTCCGCTTCCGCGTCGGCGGGCGACTACATTTCCCAGACGCCTCGGCGAGCAGGAAGGGTTTGGGAGGCGGAGGCGGAGAATGTGGGTTGTGGGCAGGCGGCACGGACTGCACTGGGCAATGGCTGAGTGGGGAAAACAGCTTGCGGGCGTGGAAGGGTTGGTGCTAGACATCAGCGGGGTGCTTTATGACAGTGGAGGCGAAGGAGGCGGAGTCCCCATTCCCGGATCTATAGAAGCAGTGAAAAAGTAAGTGGGGAGCCGTGGAGCCACCAGGGCAGGCTGCAAGTTTCTTGTCCTTCACAAAACCCCTTCCCTCTGGAGAGCCCATGAGACCTGTTCTCGTACACCGTACAACCATTTATAACGTCGGAGCCCTTGTGGGAGCTGTGAGGAAGAGGAGCACACTGCAGTCGCTGCACACTGCAGGTGTGCTTTTTCTCAGCGAGAAAAGGAGTTCGGATAGGGAACGTCTTTGCACTTTGCTTTTCGCACTTCAAAGGAAAATAAAAGGCGATATTCCTTTGGCGCGGTTGTAGAGCAGGGCTGCCAGCCCTGGTTGGTTTAGGAACGTAGGTAGCGGCTCCATCTAGCTCAGCGCTGTCTTCTACACTGACTGGCAGTGGCTCGCCAGGGTTTCAGGCAGGGAGCCTGTCCCTGCCTGCCCCGGAGATGCCACAGGTTGAACCAAGGACCTTCTGTAGGCAACACGTGAACTCTGCTACTGAGCTGCAGTCCTTCCCACATAGCTGGCAAGTCATTAAAATACGTATAACAGGTAGGATCTGAAGACTGTCTGTGAGCCACACAACCTCTGAACTGAATGAAGTCCTGCCCCCTGATCTCCTGCAATGACCACATGTTTCGCCAGCTAATGTTGATGGTGCACACCAGACATTGGTATATACTGCATTTACAAATACATTGGAACCTCGGTTTATGAACACCTCGGTTTATGAATTTTCGGTTTATGAACGCCGCAGACCCATCTGGAACAGATTAATTCACTTTCCATTACTTTTAATGGGAAAGTTCACTTCAGTTTATGAACGCTTCAGTTTATGAACAGACTTCCGGAACCAATTACACCCATGTTTCAGTTTATGAACGCTTCAGTTTAAGTACTTCGTGGACCCGTCTGGAACGGATTAATCCACTTTCCATTACTTTCAATGGGAAAGTTCGCTTCAGTTTATGAACGGTTACTCCGCGGACCGTCTGGAACGGATTAATCCACTTTCCATTACTTTCAATGGGAAAGTTCGCTTCAGTTTATGAACGCTTCAGTTTATGAACAGACTTCCGGAACCAATTGTGTTCATAAACCGAGGTACCACTGTAACTTAGAAAGGTGCTACAATACATTGTTGTTTTTGCTGTAATAGGCTAACAAAACAACTAGAGAATGTATCAAAGTTGCATATCTTCTATACTCCCATTACTGTATTTTTAATCTGATTGCTACAACTCTAGTATTTTTTTATTAAAAAGGTTAGCGTTTTAAAATATAGTTGCATAAAGCAGTTAAAAGCTGTTCCTTCTAATAAACAGAATGAGCATTAAGAGACCTTTTAAAAAATTGACAAGATCAGATGAGGAAACCAAAGTGTAGCATGATCTCAAATTAAAATGAAAATAAAACGTGTTTTGTAAAATATATATTAACTGTTGAGGTATTATCCCTAAAAATATGTCTCTGGTAAAAATGCAGTTAATTTAGTCAGAATTAACATTAATTTTCAAGTATACTTTGAATTACCGGGAAGGGAGGTAGGACAAGGTCTCTTGTCAAATCTATTTGTGCTTGTAGGAAAAACCATATTTTTTTGAAGCAGAACACGCCTCAGGCAGGTGATCTTATTGTGGCATCTTTGTCCTGTTAGAGTTTCCTAGCGTGGTGAGTATTGAGTTGATTCCCTTTCTTTACTGCCTGGGGGTACAAAAAAATTCATTGCTGCTGAGAATAATGGCTACTTCTCCTTCACAGAAAATGGGGTGGCAGTATAAACACTGATAGGAATATGAAAAATAGAATCATGAACATACAGGGGCCATCTAGTTATCCTTTGCTGTGCGGTGCAGAATCACCCTTGTATCAAGCCCCTACAGGTGAATTAATGCAGTCCAAAATATTATGTATCTCAGACAAATATGTGGCAGAAAAAATCATTGAAATTACTTCTGTGGGCAAAGTCAGAAAAACAACAACCAACCTAGGGTTGCTTACCCCAGAAAGGACTCTTCCTCCTGACTCCACATATGATAATCAGTGAAAGCTTGAGTGTGAGTAAACTAAACCCTCTTTCTTTCTTTCTTTCTTTCTTTCTTTCTTTCTTTCTTTCTTTCTTTCTTTTTCTTTCTTTCTTATAGACTTCCCAAGGCAATTTACATTAATAATAAAATTTCATTTAATCATACAGTGTGAATCACAATAAGACCTTTTAAATAAACCGTTGAGTCATCTGATAGAGAATAACTGGTACAATCCACCAGTATGTTCTGTTGAGAAAGCCTCATTCACCTAGTTTGCATGTAATGCTAGGCCAAACCATAGTTTAGTGTGAACAAGCAAATGTGCAATTTCCTGGATGAAAGATTGCAGCTGTAGCATTCATCCCCCAGTAACACTGTTGCTGTGCTACTTAGCATTTCATGAGGACCAATCAATTGGAGTTGCACAAGAGCACCAAATTATTCTCAATTAGAGAACCAGATATCATTTTCTACTTGAATTGCTCTTTCATAGCTCACATTCATTTCAGCCTCTCATTGTGGCATTTCCTGATACCTTAGTGCAGGCATGTCCAACTCTCAAGAGACTGCAATCTACTCCCACTATTTAAAAAACTGGCAGTGATCTACCCATTGGATTAACCAAAGTTGTTGAGCTTTTGGGGGGAAAGAAGACCCAGAGTTCTTGAGTTTTTTTGTGGAGGCAGACACAAAGTTGTTGAGCTTTTGGGGGGGTTTTTTGGGTGGGGGCGATCATTCAGGGATCAACCAGGGACACCCTGCAAATGATCAGTAGATGACGATCGACCGGTTGGACATGCCTGCCTTACTGGAAGGAATCATGCTCACATGCAGGGTAGGATTAAAATTTCTTTTGGCTCAAATGGGCCACACTTGAAGTACCAGAAATAAATCAAATAGGATATTTTGTAAATTTTATCTGTTCTAAATCTATTCATTGATCTAAGTTTGCATGTGGTCTCTTTGAACATGTGCAAAACAGTAGGCTTTCCCACTGTGGTTCTTCAGTAAGTGGTATTATGCTTGTCATCCTGAATGTAGTCTTTAGCTATTATGACTACGGTAGTGCCTATTGATATCCTCATCTTCTGTGAATTTGTCTAATCCCTTTTTAAAGCTGTCAAAGTTGATGGCCATCAACCACATCTTGTGGTAGCTTATTCCATATGAGCTGCATGAAGAAATCCCTCCAAAAGCCTGTGCTGAATCTCCTGCCATTCGAGTTCATTGGATGACCTTGGATTCTAGTATTATGATAGGGGGAGAAATCCTTTTTCTTTTCCCAGACTTTTGTCTCTGCAGATTGCTTTTCCATTACTTTGCATTTGTTTAATTTCTGTTGACTTAAAATTGTGTTGCTTTGTTTTGCATTTATTTTTAGTGTTTAGTGTTACTTTTCATTTTCTGTTAGTCACCATGGGATCTTGTAAAATCCATAAAATAAAATAATAAATAAAATGGGACTGCTGTAGTGTATGATGCATGTGCAGGGAACCTCCATAGATACAAAAAGGTTCCCCACTTCACACAGCTGCCTTCCAGGAGTAGGAAGGCAATAAAAGTGGCAGCTGGGTAGGTGGAGTTATCGCCTTCGTTCTTGCTTCCTGCACCCCCCCCCCCAAGTGTATTGTTGCCCATGTTTGTAGCAGCTGAAAAGGGTGGCAGTCTCATTTTGCATAGTCTGACTCTGCAAGTTTGCTCTATTCTACAACTTTTTTGGTTATGGAAAATGTGCTGTATTCTTTTGCTGAGAACCAAAATCTATTGAGGCTGTCATGCATAACAGTGGATACCGGTACTTACTTGGAGACATTGCCCTTTATTTCACATAATTAAGGCAGTGAACTATACATTAATTCTCTGCTTCGCAATTGGATGAATATTGCAAATTGTTCAAACCAAAGAGTTGTCTTTGCTGTCCTTGGAACCTCAGTTGTCTCTATTAGGCTTCGGTGTCTGTTGAGGTTTTTCAGTCGGACTACAAAATAGTAACCATATTGTTCATTGCAGTGCATGCTGCAGCTCTTACGAGCTGTAATCTGTGCAGACAACTTAAGCTGTAATTTAACATCAGAAATATGTTGGTTGATATGGCAGCAAAACTAGAGGCTTCAGGCAAAATGGGTGATGCTGGCATTCTGTTTGAATTGCTGGAAGCCTCTGAGTCCAAGTCGTTCATTAGGGATTAGTATGTTTCAACAGTTAATTTGGCTTCAATGCTTATTTGACCCAAGGGAGAGTGGGAGACCATACTGAATCTTCAAAGTGTGCCTTGACATGCTAACTAATGATGGTCCCCAGGATGTTTTGTCCAAACAGTCAAATACATTTGGGCTAGGTCCGTGGTAGCAGAAGAGCGAGTGAAATTTGCTCAGGCTGAAAATAACTTGCATCTTCTGTGGCTGGGAGCCAGTGTTGGGTTATATATGTATAATGCCTGTTCACATTGCTTCCACATGCTTGTAGTCTGTCACTATACTGCAAATTTGTCCTGAGCATGCTTTCCCAATTAGCCTATGAGAGAGAAAATGGTTGAAGTCGCATGTCTTTATAATGGGAGAATGGTAAGAGAGTCATTGAAATAAAGTCCGAAAAGAGGTTTGGATGGGCAGGGTTGGTTTATGACATTTTGCTGCCGAAGGTGGAGGATAAAATGGTTACCCCGAACCCCGTGCATTCTAATACAGAAGCTAACTGGACTGGAAGTTGAATTTTATTTCAACACTGGAAGACAGAAAGTCTTCCTACTTCTTTGCAATTTCCCATGCACCATTGTGGCTGTATTTCTATCAGACAACTTACGGTATGCTTTCATAGCCTGTGAAATTATAAGCCTTACTATTATAGCTTCAGGAGTGTGGTTAGTGTGTGTGTGTGTGTGTGCTTGTGTATAAGTTCATGGATTTTTCTTTTTGCTTCACCAACAACCTTTCCCTTACAACTAATTGAAATGTGTAATTGGCTGAGCTTGGTCTCCTGCCTAAAGTCCATCATAAAGAAAATGCCAATCTTTTAATCATGAAAATAAGATGGAAGCATTAAAAACACCCCATCCTTTCTTAGTTTCTGTGTTTGCTTTGAAATGGCGAGGGACAATCTATCACTACAACCCTATACATGTCTCCATGAGTTCAGTGAGACTTACTTCCAGGGAAGTGGGTATTAGGCTGCTTCCTCCGGAACTTAACTTTTTCCAATGTTTAGGCCGAGATATAATTATGGAGGGTTGCATGTGCTGGAAAAGAAAAACCAAAATGGAAGTTGAACAGCGACATTTCTCTTTACGTTTGATTAGCCAAGAACAGAATTTGCCTCATTATCCTTATTGCAGAAAAGCTCTTTTATCTATTAACTTGGGATTGTTTCTCACAGTGTAATTATGGATGCCAGGATGCATGCAGTTGTCAGAATGATCCAAATTTCAATTGCTGAGTGAAATTTCATATTAAGGTTTGATTTATGTATAGCTTGCAAAGGTTAACACACTGTGGGCGAGTGCTAATATGTTATAATTTTTATAGCTGGCAATCAGCTTATTTGGTTAAGTGCATTACATGTCATCAAAGGATAGCTCGTTGCATTCCAAAATAGTCACTCTTGTTTTGTCACTTTGTCAAAACATCTGTTGAGTATGCAAGCCTTTGTGTACTTTTTATAACTTAATATGAAGTGTGACCATGGGTGTATACCCTCTGCCCTTGCTAGCAATTACTTTTATTGTTTTAATAGGCAAGGACACAAGTAAGAATCTTAGTTAAAAGCCCTTATCAAATCAGCCATAGCATCTCCTCTCTTCTGTGCTATTATTGCCCTGATTGGTTTATACAGCATCAACATGAGGCAAGTGATTTGCTTTTCATGTTGCAACCAGTGAGGAGTTGGCCTGTTACAATGCAGAAGGTGGTTAAAGAAGCAATAAAACATGCTCCGTCTGAGACCTGTTATTTGCATTTACAGCTGTATGCTGATAGCATATCCATTAGCATATACATCTGAAAAGCCCACAGCGGTTGGACATTTACAACATCCTGTTGTTTGGCCACTATAGGGCATCTGTTAGCACAACTTTCAACAGCGCTCTTTAAAAGAGGAACGGAAATCTTGAGCATCATGAGGCGGTGGAGCAGCTGGACAGTCCTGTTAGAATAAGATACCTGCAGAGTCTTACAAGGGCAGGATTGCCAGGGAACCTAGAAGAATTGGAATTGTAAAACAATTCAGTATGTAGGGGCGGGTTGCAGGGAGCCAGTACAGATGATCCTGCAAGCAGGTCTACAAAGACCCTGCTTGAGGTGCATGTGAAATAGACATTTGCAGTAGCATCTGGTAGTTTCTATGAGTGGCAGTGACAGGTGATGCTGACCCATCAAGCTGCTTTTTTAGGTAGATAAAATAGCTACACTTTCCTTTTTGTATATTGAGGCCGAGTACATTCACATTATGTATTCTATATTTTAAATCTTGACATTAATTATTTTAATTTGATGTATTCTGACACACTCACTTTTTAATATGCTTTTTATTAAGTTTTTCATCATATATACATTCCACATTGTACATTTTAACATCCTTTCTCTTTACTCCCAAGAGTTGACTTCCACTCTTCTTTCTTCTGTCTCCTTCGATCATCTTTATTTTTCGCTTTATTCTCTCATCATTCATCTTCCTCTTTTAAACTCATATCTATTATATATATACATACAGCTCTTACATACAGTGTATTGTACAGTCTATAATGTTATGTATTGTTTACCCATACCTTAAGTTCTTTTGTACATTAATTATACCTCTGTTGTTCTGACTTTGATAACAATCTTTTAATATTTTACAGTGCTATATCCAATAAACTGTATCCATACTTATCCCAATTTTAGTACTGAAATTTCTACTATGAGGTTTATCTCGTTGTTACTGGTGTTTATCTTTTCAACATAATTTATCAATGTACACCATATATATTAGGGAACAATCTTTTTTATAACAATAATCACTGAAGCATTGGAAAGGCACATACGGGTTGTATGCAAGGAGACTCTTCCATACAAAAAGGTACTGAAAACATAAATGCATCAACATATCCAAGGTTGCTTTTCCATTTGTGCAACCAATGTGGCTCCAATACACTATGGCTCTCCATTTTCATGTTTAAAACTAGAGCAAGGGAAAGCTGACTACACACGACTCATTCAGAGATATTATACCAATGGAGATGTGAGCCACAGGTTGAAGTGATGTGCTCACCATGATGTTTCTGATCACTGACAAAGTTGAGAATTAAAAGTGCTACATTTCCATTCCAGTGCCTTTTTACTCAATTTACAGACCCCTGCATTGCCCCAACATTTTCTTCTAACCAGAGGATCTATGTTCTTGTAGCATGAATCCCCAAGTACAGTCATACCTTGGTTTATGTCCGCTGCGGTTTGAGTACTCTCGGTTTGAGTACTCAGCGGACCCGGAAGTGTTTACTTCTGGGTTCCGCGGTGCGCAGATGCGCAGAAGTGATCTGCGCGGCGTGCGCATGCGCAAAAGCGCTCGGTGATTCGTGCAAGTGCAGAAGAAGAGCTCCATTTAAGTACTACACGGGGAGCGAACGGCTCCTCGGAACCAATTGCGTCCTTAAACCAAGGTACCACTGTAAGGTCAAAGCAGTTTGCTGCCACTACCAAAGTTATTTGGGGTGACATGCTACTGTTGATAAAGCAGTTTTTTGCTAGCCCCAATTAGTAAATCATCTGTTAAAACAGGCAGTAGTTCATAGTTCTATTTTCCCTACAAGACCTTTAAAAAATAATGTATACTAGAGGATAAAACCATTCTTCCAATATTATGATCCCAAAAGAAATGAACACAAAATACCATATACTGTATACCATATATATATATATAGAGAGAGAGAGAGAGAGAGAGAGACAGAGAGTTTACAGAATTGTCGTAACTTCGCAGCTTTTAAAAAAGGTATGAAGCTGACTGAACTATCCACTTTAATTCCAGTTGTAAGGCCTTATTAAAATGAAGCAAAGAGTTGCTTCCTTTCTGTTAGTCTCAAGTTAATTGTTTACCAACAGCTGTTCTTTATATACGAAGTATAATAATGATTTCACAGTGGAAGTGTTGTATTGGATTTGATTGGCTTGATTGGCTTTTATAGATGATAATTAGTGACTTCAAAGGCAAACCGTTAACTATCCATCAGTATGAAACAAAGGCCAGTGTAATATGATTACTGGATTATATTGCCCATAAAAATGTTGTGATTAAAGCAGCTCAGTATAGTAGTAATGGCAAATAAATTTATTTCCAGGACTGTTCAACTAATTAATTAATAGCTAAACTGTGAGGGTTCATAGGTGTCTTTGGGATAATCAAGGCGAGGAGGGAAAAGCTCTCAATGCTTGTACAGAAGAGCCTTTTTCATGCAATTTCGGCTTGCAATCAGATCTCAATTACTGTGCTATCAGGCTCAAAGATCAGAGGGCTAATTGGTGAACATTTAATCAGTCAGTTGTGTTAATAGATGATAGAACCCCAAGGCTACTAGTTTTAGGCTTTGAATTAGAAGAATAGGATTGAGGGCCCAATACTATTGGACAGAGCTATGCATCCTTACTAAAGCTGAACAAAGTGTTTTTTCTATTGTCACCAGTTGCATGCCTGCTAGCTTTTGATGTAGCTTCAGACTAGCTGCTTGGCTCGTCATCTGTTTATGTCTCAAAAATATGTATGGGATTCTCCCCACCTCACTCCTGCCAGTGGCTATAGTTAATTTATGCAGGGTATATTATTTTTGGTTCCCAGGAACCCCAAATATTTAGGTGTCAACCTGTGTAGAAAAGCAAAAAAAAAAAAACGAATCAAGATTTTAGCTTGCTACTTGTTTCTTGTCTAATTTTCTTGTTATGGAGTTAGGTATCATCTCAGTTGCCCTTCTGATGAACCTTTTTTGCCTTTTAGGTGCAGCTGATGAACTTGCTCCTTTAGCTTTGAAGACCTATAACGTTCACAATGCTAGTATTGAATTGCTGTTGGATAATGTAGCTCTAGTCTGCCCCAGTGTCCCAACTATCTGTGTTGCTATCTAATTATTCATTGCTTGCTGGGTGTGTGGTTTTGCTTCTTTCTGAAAGCTGTATTCTACTTTTATTAACTGGCATCCTTTTGCAGCTCTGTGATACCACCATACTCATTAAAAATTACCCTCTAGGGTGGCCCAGTTTTCTGCCTCACGTAGTAATACTGACCCTCTTGCCTTCTTGCTGTACATGAGCTTGACACAAGTCACCTTTTTTGCTGCAACTTTCTATTATATATCTACCAACTATCTTTCCTGCTCCTTTTTGGCCTTCCTTTTCTTTAAAAATATTTGTAAATGAGAAGGTGTCTAAGGAAAAACCACAAAGTAGATGAAAGGAAAGGAGGGCATCGCCTCTGAACGTAAACGAGAACTTAATAGATGAAAGTTTTGAGCAAAGACAAAAGAGCATAAAAAGGAAATAAAACATTGTAACTTAAGGTTGCCAGGGCTGAGATAATATGGAAAAGGACTGTGAAAGTAGGAGGATGCCGAAGTCCTTTTAAAGAGAGATATTAAAGATCAAAGCAATTACATTAGTGTCATTTTTTGGTGTAGCTCAGTAAATAACAGAACACTTCCTTGTATTGTTTGTAGAAGCAGGAGTGTTGATAATCTACAGAAACTTTCCAATATTCTTTGTGCTAGTATTTCCTCGTTTGCCTAGAATTGTGGCTTTGCTTATCATAATTTGATTGATAGATTTTGATAGATTTTGATGACTTCAGTCTATGATGGGATGGGGGTGCTGGATCTGCTGAACTTTCCTTAGTAGCTGGTAACAGACCGGGAGCCCACTTGCATTCTGTTAATGGCATCATTAATGATTAATGGTTAATGGCATCATTAATGATTACTTGAAGACCTAGGTCAGGCATAGGCAACCTTGGCTCTCCAGATGTTTTGGAGCTACAACTCCCATGATCCCTAGCTAACAGGGCCAGTGGTCAGGGACCATGGGAGTTGTAGTTCCAAAACATCTGGAGAGCCAAGGTTGCCTATGCCTGACCTAGGGATATAAATAATGTTGATGGATTTGCAGTAAGTTCCCATGGAGTAAAACTGTTCTGTTGCTCTGGCAAGGGAATGCTCAGCCTGAAGAATCTTGCAGAGTCTCTATCTTGATAGAAGGGGGTTTCCATAAGTGAGCAATACATGATTGACAGATGCTTCTGGTTTAACACTGCTTGTTGTCAGACTGGAATTTCAGCCTCGCGGAGAAACACGTATATCTGATAATCAAGAAGTACACTTTGTGTGGAGGTTCACTGTGACATAAGAAAACTAATTTCCTTCTATGATGCAAACTTTGAGAAACTGCTTCTGCTAATCTCTCTCCTCTCTCTCTCTCTCTCTCACACACACACACACAAAAAAAAAAACAACACCCCCCCAACAAACCTGAAATTCTTATTTAACAAATGTGGAAGTCTCATTACACTGAAATGCACAGAATACATAATGCTGAAAATTAACTAGTTCAGACACAATGGCTGTTGGAGTTGTGTTTTGGACTCCTCAGATTTTCCCTGATTTCCGGGTTCATTGCAAACCACAGCTCGACAAGACGTCCAAATCAGGCAAACTGTCATTTCTGCAAAACATATTTTACCACCTGTGTGGAATTGAAAACCATAGTTTAAAGTGGGTTTCCTGTTTTGGTTAAGAGGAAACAATGGTTTGTCATGAACCAGGGAACGAGATAAAATGGCAAGACATGAGGGACCAGGGAGCATGTGAAACAGAAGCATAGCCTGATGCTTCTATCTGGAACAGGGTAATGTTTATAATCATATTATCAGCTGTCAACTAAACTCGTGTGTCTCCCATAGATTTCAGGGTTTTAAATAGCACTCCTTTTAAAAATCTGAACCTTTGTCAATATTTTCATTGCACTGCAGGCTAGTGAAGTATATGAGGCGGTATCAGAAATGGAAGCTAACAGGCAATGGAAATGGAAGAAAGTTTAGGCAGTGAGAATTATCTGGGCCTAGAAAATAATCTGAAAGTGCCTGCTGTAATTCAGACTTGGCTAGTCTAGGAGACTGTGTGAAATACAGTGGAACCTCGTGTTATGTACCATCCTCCTTGCAAACGCTGCGGGTTACAGGCTCTGCTAACCCAGAAGTAGATGCCCCTTATTGCGAACTTTGCCCCAGGATGTGAGCGGAAGTCGTGTACTGGCAGTGCGGCGGCAGCGGGAGGCGCCATTAGCGAAAGCGCGCCTCATGTTTTAAGTGGTTTTGGGTTACAAACGGACTTCCGGAACAGATTAAGTTCGTAACCGGAGGTACCACTGTGAAGGGAATTTCTATGCCAAGAAAAATAGTAAACGATGACGCACCATATCTGCAAGTGGGAATTTGAAACAACTTGTATATCTAACAAATTTTCTAGTTCCCCAGTTCACCCTTTCCATCATAATTGTGGATACATCCCTGAGTTTCTTCATGTTATGGGTGTGGTATGAGAAGATATATGAAAATATTTTTAATTTCAGTGAGGAGCTATCCCTTATGCTATGCCAGTTCTTTGAACTGACCTTTACCTCATTCTGACAGAACAGGACAAGACTCTGAGTGACAATGTCCCACAATGCAATTACTGTGCGTCAGATGAGCTGGTCCCTTACAAATCACCTCGAACTTTACACATCTGCTGGCTGTCAGCATCTGCCAGGTTCATTCACCCGAAAATAATGAAAAAAAACTCTCATTATTGTGCCATAACAGGTAAAGTGTTAGGACAATTATTGGACATCCTGAGTGACCTTGTACAGTCTTAGCCAACTGCCCTTGCCAACATATTTTTGGGTCAGCCTATGGGTATGTAAAATAGAAATCCTCTTCCCCCACCCCTCCCTGTTTTTAGATGACAAACAGGTTATGACACAAGTTGGGAGTGGGAGAGAAGAGAGAAATCTGGGGATTCTGTCAGAGCATCATTATTTTCTAAATTGCTGCTGTGCCTTCTAGAAAAAGGAAAAATAGAGTGAAGATTCAAAACAGCTAAGGTGAATTCACTTGCAAATCTGGGACACAGTTTGTAGTAGAAATGATTGATTCCTTGTAAATTAATACCACTCTGCAATATTTAGCTGCTTCAAACATTGCTTTTGCAAAGGGCTTTAATCTGCTCATCTGTTGATGAGTGGGGATTAAATCCTGCTGCCCTAGCTGTGTGATCTTGTTTCCTGCTAGGAACAGGGCATGTAGCCAATGCAGGGTTAAGCCCTATTTCTCCGACTCATCAGCTGACATTACCAGTGACATCAGCTGGTGGGTGCATTTTTTTTGGGGGGGGGGAATTGCTTCACAGACCAAATTGGACCCCCTGCCAGGCCAAGATTAACCCATGGGCCAGGGGTTCCCCACTTCTGTAATACAGGTTGACAAAGAGAGGTTAACTTGCAGTCTTAAACAGTAAGAAAAGTCTACCTAGCAGACTTTAGGTGAGCCAGGGCTTAGTAGGATTTAGTCTTGCATTCTGTTTTCAGTGCCAAAGCTCAGTCCTGAAACTTCCCAGGGTGAATAACAGCTTTAGGATAATTAAACCCCTTCGCCGCCCCTCATTCTGTGGTCCCATATACCCCTATGGTTCTTACTTAAACCTTGACACATAAATTACAGCTCCCATAGTTTGGTCCTCAGAGTCAAGATACCAAGTGGCTTGGCAGTCCTAGAAAGCCTGATGCAATGGAACTTCTTTATCTTCATTTCTATCGTACGGGTGTGTGCAATGCCACGTACCTTTCTTCTGTGGTTGTCTGTGCAGTTCTGTGGTTGTACTTGTCAGAAGAGTATGCTCTCAAAATGTTGCTAGTGTCAGAGATTTTAAAAAAAGTTGGTGCTTTGCTGCAAAACGAGTTGTCAGCGGACCTAGTTCAGGTCCATGCATGCTGAATGTCTGTATTACAACCACTTTTCCTTCTCTTAATTCAGATAAATGTTTAGGGGGAACTCTTAGGGCAGTTCCTAAGTCATGGATGGTAGCGTCCAAATGGAATGAAAACAAAAATACAATACACCAAAGAGGAGATCCTCGGCTGAGTGCAGGTTTGACTCAGCTATTCTTATTCCATTTCCAGTTGTTGTTGAGCCTTCTTTGCCAGTTCTGCTATTTTATAGTGAAGAGGTCACCAAAGGCTCCACGTAGTTTGATTAAGCATGTTGGTTTAGCACACCTGACACTTGGCAAACATTCCATCTGGAATAGCCCCTACGCTTATGATCTCAAGTAAAGCATTGCTATATTGATTGTAACTCTCTTCGCTGCCTTCCTATATTGATACAGTGTATTGGCCCAAATTCATTGACATTTCAAGTAGCCAGCAATACCTAATAGCTGTTTCAGTTAATCATGTCCTACAGTTATTATTTCATATATGTGGCAATACAAGTTGTTCTTTAAGCTAGATTGTTAGAATCCTAGAATTAACTCTGAATACCTTTCCTGAATTTTAAAAAAAATTATTATTATTATTTTGTTTTTTATACTCCTGTGTAAACTATATTTGGAATAACAGATGTGAAGTACTGTCATCTAACTGTCACACCAATTGTTCATTGTTCTGAGAAGGTCACATCATAATTCATTAACAGTAATTATTCCCTGGGTACACGCTGCACTTCTTTACCTCAATTGCTTCATTAGCCCATGAGTGATTCTCACATTCGTTGCTGCAATCAATGAAGATATATTTATAATGTACAAGTGGATGCTATTAGTTACAATATATTAACTGCCTAATTTAAAATGGAAAAGCTATCTTTATGAAGGGCAATTAACCACTAAGTGTAATTGATAATTCACATACCTATGATTAGGAAAGACAAATAATGCCAAAAGAATGATTCTGGAGACGACATCTTCGGACATTTTAAATGGTCATAAGATGTGTGTGTCGTGCCCCCTCCCACCACCCACCACCCCTGTCATGGGACCACATTTCTCAGAATTGCTTCTGATAGATATATTTTGCTTGAATTTACTTAATATGTTACACTTAAGGTATGGATTTTGACCTCTTTGAAAAATCATCTTATTTTCACACACTCTCATTTTATTATTATTTAATTTCTTTTATACATACTTCAGTATACAAATTCCACATCCTTTACAAACCTAATAGGAACAGGTATAAGTAAATATACTAATCATTCTTCAATCTCATCAACAAATAAATGTATACTGGGCAGAACAATCCACCCTCTGATCTGCTGTTGGACAAGGCAGATATATTCTTTCATCTACTTTGCTCAGCTCTGCCCCTGCAGAGCTCCTTAATGAACCCCTCAAACTGTGGGTAGGTGGGAAGTGTAATGTTTGCTGCATCAGCCTGTGATGTGACATAAAAAACAACAACAGGATTTCTTGCCCTGCTTCTTCTGCCCTGGCCAGTGTGAGCAGTTGGGTTGTGTGTGCAGTGTAGCTCCGCCATTCTGTGACGGCTTCCTGCAGCCCTGGTAGGTTTAGGTAGCCTGTTATTGTTTCGTCTTTTATGAAATTGAACCTAACTCTTCATTAATTTAACCCTCTAAGGGAATCTTTACTAATGTTAAAAAAATGCTCAACATTTATTCCAACATTTTATTTACCAAACCAATGATTTTAGTACCTCTGCATCTCCTCCCACCCCACCCCAAATGCTGGAATACTAATGCCACCCAATATGGTCCAGTGAAATTTTTATACCTGTTCTCTCCTTAACCTTTATTAATATTTGTATACAAAAATTATTAACCATTCTTAATAACTGGATATTTCCACTGAATAAGAAATTATGTTTATATCTCCAACATTCATCTTTCTTTGCATAAATCATTTTAACACCCCCCCCCCAAAGTGTAATGTACCATCTAGCTATATTTTAAAACATTCTCAACTAAATTTTATTTTGGTCTAGCTTGGTCCTATGCAGGTTCCCATACTTCATTTGAAATGCCTTTATTTTCACAGTCAAAATGGTATTCAGGTGCCATTTTGAGGCACTTGCCAACTCTTTAGTTCTCAATAGCACAAGTTTATGTTTGAGTTTATGTTTACTTGGAAATAATCCCCAGTTGGTTGTATGCCTCCCTATATAATCTATAGATGGAGCCAGAAAGTTATATCACCAAGATTTAGATGGATACTGTTTGGTGCGCCAATATCTATCTATCTATATAAATAAATAAAATAATGAATACAAACAACATAATAATCTGACTCTTTACATAGGAGTTTGTAATAGATTCTTCTCGTCTTCTCATTCTGAATTCTGTAGCTGATTGATTTAATGTCTCACCGTTTTGCTCTGTCAGGATCAAGACATCTGGTCTTAAGCTGCGGTTCTGCACCAATGAAACTCAAGCTACGCGAGACAAGTTTGTAGGAAAGTTGCAGCATCTGGGCTTTGACATTGGGGTGGATGAAGTCACTGCTCCAGCACCAGCAGCATGCCGAATCCTGAAGGAACGCAACCTGAGGCCACACCTGCTTGTACATGATGGTCTGTTAGTGTTTAATGCTTTGTACACACTTGCTGTTGCTGGAGGTGGGCACTTTAAATGTGGTGCAGTCTTCTTTTTGCAGTGGGAATGAAGACATTTCAAGGCATACATGTTTTCAGGTCTATGGGTTAGATCCAGGAGCTCCACTCCTTTGTGCATACAGTAGTACCTCGGTTTACAAACACAATTGGTTCCAGATGTCTGTACTTAACCTGAAGCAAACTTAACCTGAAGCGAACTTCCCCATTGAAAGTAATGGAAAGTGGATTAATCCGTTTCAGATGGTCCATGGAGTACTTAAACTGAAGCGTACTTAACCCGAGGTATGAGTGTAATTGGTTCCGGAAGTCCTTACTTAACATGAAGCGTACTTAACCTGAAGCGAACTTTCCCACTGAAAGTAATGGAAAGTGGATTAATCCGTTCCAGACAGGTCCGCGGAGTACTTAAACTGAAAATACTCAAACCGAGGCGTACTTAAACCGAGGTATGACTGTAATGCGTCTTCTGCTCAGGGTAGTGCTGTTTTACACTTTGCATTAGGGCATTTCATAGGAAATGAAAACTCAGCCCAAAAATGTGCTTCTTGCAAAACAACATCAAACCTGGGGTTACGTGAAATACATTCAACAAACACACAAGACCTAACCAGCTGTGCATTCACATAAATAATGCTCTTGTATATTTTCCACAATATCAAATATTTCTCTCATGCATAATCAACACATAGAGTTCAACAAAGTAAACAGAAGTCCCAATAGATCAGTTCATTCATAAAGTCCAAATATTTGCTAGTTTCTATTCCATGTATGTCTTTGTATATTCATAAAATCCAAATGGGAGCTTGCTACAGTTCCACATAATCTTGACAAGGAATAATGGCCTTGTTTCACCCTCCTGGGCTTCGTCAGTCGGGAATGACAGGGAAGGAGAATCATTGAGGTAAAATTTGAGGTAAAATTTACAGAACATACAATTTATCTTGAAATTAGTAAACATCTTGAAATTAGAAAACGAACAGTTTTTGCTTTCTATAGCATCACAATAGCATATATTCTTGTTTTGCTATCAAGCTGTTTCCACATGGACCTGGCAAGCTGAAGACGCTTCCGTGTTCTGACTTTCACCTTCGAGATCTAACACAGTGTGCCCTGTGTATCACCTAGGTGCATTTTCCACACCAGTGCCAGAGGTTCCTGAGGATGTCAAGTCACTTTCTGCTGCACTTGGAATGAAGCACAGCAGAGACTAATTTATCTGCTTTGGTCTCACTGGCCCCAGTCTTATTTTAGTGCCCCATCCTCACTAGGAAGACTATTGACAGGCTGGTTAATGGTTAATAGGACAGAGTAACAGCTGTTCTTCACAGAGAGCTCTTTCCCCCTGAATCTCTTGGTGTCTCATTTTATCTCTTGCCTTGTTACTCATGATGTGCCTTTTAACATGGGCCCAGTACCTGTCCACAGTTCCTCATCCTGGCCACACCTGCCTCTTGACTGTTTGCCCTGTTGTTTCAAGACGTGGCTTGGGTCATAGGTCCTAGATCTTGTCCTTTCTTGTCTTCTTTGTGGTCCTGATTTCCCTAGCGATGCTCATGAAACCAGCTTCCATATTCTGCCATGGGCTAGGATTGTCCTTCCTTTTCCTGTGATAAAATCCCTAAAGGTTGAGGTCTGAGGGCCTCAGCTGGCCCTCCAGCAGATGGCTGTATCTGGTCTATGCAGCTGGAAAGGAAAAACTTGATTGATCTGGCTCAGAAGATTATAAACAACATGGTTGTAGTTGATGATCATGACCTTAGTCCCTTATGTTACAAAAATTGGGTTGTCTTAACATCTGGATCGACCAGGGTGCTCATGGGATGTCACTGGAGAGCAACCCCTCAACCTAATAATAAGTGCAGTAATGTTTGACTCTGTTTCAGAATAGACTTCTCAAGATCTTATGCCTATGTGTTCCTTGAGAGAGCAGTGTTTGGGAATTGTGGTTAAGAGGTGCCAGGTTGAAAGTGCAGGTTGCCGGAGAGAGATGAAGGAAGAGGTTGCAATCAAGATCAGGCAGGGAAGTGGCAGCATTAATTGAGGAAACGAAGGTGAGGGAATAAAAATGGTGGAGCCTCAAAATGATACTGAAAGGGGAGGGGAATAAATATTGGAGGATGCAATTACCGGTATGTCCCTTTCTGTGTAACCACAACCTAAAATGAGGAAACGGCTAATAAGAAACTTGTTATCTGTTCTGCTTTATCATAATCTCTGCAGGGATTCATTCCAAACATGTTGTCTTGTAATGACTGCCTGGGTGAAAAGCTGCTTATCTACTTGCTATGTCCAAACATATTGGGCATATTGTATTTTCCATTAAAATGTATTCCATTTAGTGGTGTGCTGAACCTTTTGCTCCCATCTGTTTTTTTGGCAGCTTGAAGAGGGTGGGGATGAAATAAAGTGGCCTTTGGAGAGACGGGATGGGGAACCATTAATAAATTTTGTGGGGGACAGCAGAAAGGTTTACTTGTACTTTTTCTTTGATAAGATACCAAAAAAAACACAATAAATAGTACCCATGTTGAAAACAAAACAGAACAAAAAAGTTATTGTGTACGTTACAAAAAAATTGTTATTGTAGTTAACCAGACCTTAACCTAATATGGTATTTATAAAAATAAAGGGTTTACTTTATTAAACAGCATGAAGCCCTTAGCACAAAAGCTCATATATTTCTAGTATTTCCTAGAAGACCATGCGACCATGCAGTGCGTGGTAGATAACATTGGTCTTTCTAGGAAGTGCCTTTGTGCAAAGAGTTCTTTACTACCGCAAGCACAAGTGGGCTCTTCTAGTGGGCTAACAGCCCTGCTTTTAAAAAAGTTCCATGTTTTAGAAAAGCTCATTCATGTTTTCAGCAGTGTATTGCTCTTGATGCTAAGGTGTCCTAGAAAGGCCATGTGACTACAGCGGAGAAAAAAGGGTTTGGAGGGGTAAAAAGTCCAATCAGCCAACTTATACATTTATTAATGTAATGCAGACCCTCAACCTATACCATTTCTTCAGAGTTTTTGTTTGTTTTCCCACAAAATAGGCAGAACAAACAACGAGACCTTGTGAACTAAGGAGTAGGGCTTGATGCAACAGTACTTCTAATTTGAGCATCATTTTTAAAACTTGAATTCTTCTTCTTCTTCTTCACCATCAAGACCACGGTTTCAGATACAGTATGCCAATTTGCCTTGTAATTCAAAAGAGTCACTTTTGGAAATACAGCTGGTGCACACTTTTGTTCTTCAGTTTCATCCAAAAACATAACAAAAATGCTGAGTTGCAACTTTGTCAAGTTCATTCCAAATGACGATTATCTGCTTGCCATCTGATAGATGCACTTGCTTCGTTCTCCAGCAATCAGGTGTCTGCATTCTGAGATGTGCTGCGGCTTGTGACCTGACCTTAGGTCTTGCACTGCTAGCAAAGAAGTGCTCAGAATGAGGATGTGTTGTACTGGAATAAAGCATACTTTTACACTGGTGGTTATCGCAACAAAGGTGTGCCAGTTAGGTAACATCAAAAGAGAACGTTTTGAGTTCGATGTTTCAGAATTTAGCTGCATGTAATGCAGAATACACACCAGCAAAATCCAGAAAGATTGGCTGTGGATGGCAAGCTGCTGTTGATTTATAAGTGTGGATTGCTTGGGTTTTTCCAACTTCCTTTCCAGTGTTGTTCCATTGTGTTTTACGGCGCGCACACACACAGAAGTGGAATTGCCATGTGGAGTGCTTTAGTTCAGGAAGCTGATCAGTCATGCCATTTTCCAGGATGTCCCATACCATTCTCTCCACCCTGTTTTTCATTATTTCCCCACAACAGTCAGCCACCCACATTCACACAATACATTTCAAGCGGTATTAATACCACATTTAACAGTCAAAGAATTCTGTAGTTTGTTAAGGGTGCTGAGAGTTGTTATGAAACCCCTTTTCACCTCACAACTACAGTTCCCACAATTCCACATGAAGAGGGATGAATTGTGAAGCCACTCTGAGAACAACTCTCGGCACCCTTAACAAACTACAGCTCCCACAATTCTTTGGGGGGAAGCCATGTTTTGTTTTGTTTTAAGTGGCCTAAGTTCACACCTCATTGGTATGTTTGGTTGTTGTTGTTTTCATCCATCATAGTTTTCACACACACACACACACACACACACACACACACACACACACACACACACACAGTATATATATTTTGCTTCTGCAAACCTTTGGAATCCTGTAAGCCTGCTGATACCTCCCTTTTGTGGCTGGGTTGTGCCATTTTAATTATGTAGTTCTCGGTGTGTAGATCCTTGAATTCACTTTTGGTGTATCAGTTCAGCCCCCCCCCCCCCAAGAATGGTCAGAACAGCAGTGATCAGTCAATGAAAAGTTGAAGAAAGGGTAGCCAATATATGGCTTCCTGGATTAATTGGATTTTTCTCCCCCTTAGATGTTATCCCAGAATTTGCTGATATTGATACAGCAAACCCAAACTGTGTGGTGGTTGGTGATGCAGCAGACAACTTTTCTTACAAAAACCTTAATGCTGCCTTCCAAGTGCTCATTGGTTTGGAGAATCCAGTTCTGATATCTCTTGGAAGAGGGTAAGTTAATCAATTTATTTATAGTTCTCAGAAGTATTGGGGATGCCAGAAATATATGTGTGCTGCTTGCTTCCCTTTCCAGCCCCAAGTTCTTTTGCTGTATTTTGACTGCTTTTTTGAAGCCCAGAATTAGATGGGTGGCGCTGTGGTCTAAACCACAGAGCCTAGGGCTTTCCGATCGGAAGGTCGGCGGTTTTAATCCCCGCGACAGGGTGAGCTCCCGTTGTTCGGTCCCAGCTCCTGCCCACCTAGCAGTTCGAAAGCACGTCAAAGTGCAAGTTGATAAATAGGTACCGCTCCGGTGGGAAGGTAAATGCTGTTTCCTTGGCCACATGACCCGGAAAAACTGTCTGCAGACAAACATTGGCTCCCTCGGCCAGTAAAGCAAGATGAGCGCCACAACCCCAGAGTTGTTCACGACTGGACTTAACTGTCAGGGGTCCTTTACCTTTACCTTTTTATGCCACTTATTATGCTGCTCTTTGCATTATCTTCTTAATAACTTATTTCCCCGTGGTTTTATCTGTTATTGCTGTGTATTAGACGTGTGTTTGCAAAGACTACCATGTATTCCCCCTACAGCTCCCATTTTTAAACAGCAACTGTTTCAGTAGCATTTAGAACAACATGAAATCCGTTTTGCACCTAACACTGCCTAATTTTATTAAGTCTGCCTAACACTTGCTGCACACCATTTAGGGTGTTTACAAACTGCAGGCTCTTGGGCTTCAACATCATTTCCAGCCTTTTATCTCCCTCTATCTCTTTGATATGTTTCTTTGCTTAATATCCATCCTAAAGAAGTACTGATCCCTAAAAGCAATTCTCAACCAGTGTAACTGTTTTCAGTAGGGGTAATATGCTTGCGGACTGCTGTCCTTACCAACATTCTTGCAGTAGCATTTTTTTCACTAGTTGCAATTTCTGGACCATCGTCAAGGGCAGTTCCATGTAGATTGCATTGCAGAAATCCAGTTTGGAGTTTACCAGAGCATGAGTAACTATGGCCAGGATATCCCTACCCAGAAATAGCTGCGTAGAGGTGCTCCTAATCCTCAAGTCCACCTGGGCCTTGAGTGGCAAAGATGGTTCCAGGAGCCCCACAAACAACACACCTCCTCCTTCATGGAAAATGTAACCCACTATGAACATACTAATAACACCTCACTCCAAACCCCCTGATGACAGCAGCTTCATATAGAAGTTAAATTAAGGTTACCAGATTTCTTTCAATGAACACAGAGGTACTTTTCAACTTCAATGGATTTTGTGAGGGGACTGATTTGTAAATCTGGGGACTTTCCCCAGGAAACAGGGATGTCTGGTAACCTTAAGTTAAATAACATGGAATCCCTCAAGAAAGCTTCCATGGGAGCTGAGCACCAATCACCTATGCTATTCTCTGAAATTGTCCTTGAAGGTAGGAGCGAAACCATTTTAAACGCATGCCTCCAACTCCCTCAGACAGTATCATGTTCATTGCTGTCCAAAGCCATGGAGAGGTCAAGGAGAATCAAGAGGCTTGCCCTCCCTCCTGCCCCTTTCCTGACAAAGGTCATCAACCAGAGCAACAAAAGCTGAGACTGCATTGAAGTGGGTCTAGAATGATAATCGGTTTTATACAAGCATGCCTGAAGCTGCCCTACCACCACCTTCTTGAGCACCTTGCTGAGGCATGTACACACTGGGCCTGATTTAAGGCTGTGCCTCTAACCCTGATTCTTAAGAGAATAACTCTCAGAGAACTTGGTAGGACTTTCTTCTGAGTGGACCTGCTTTGATGCGGCTGATAGCTTCTTATATCCCATTGATCTCAACGTGGTGCACCTTGGATCCTCTAAGCATGATTACTTGGAAGAAAACCCAAGTGAATTCAGTGCCATTTACTAAATGTTTCAATGGCTGGAGCTTTTAATGCACTGGACAGTATTGAAGTGCATCCATTTTGTTTTATTCCTTGGAGCTGTCCCATAGTAGGCAGCTTTGATTTATTTCTAAACAGCTGTAAGGCTTTCTCAAGAGTAGTCATGCAGGTAGTTCAGTGGAGCTAAGTAGGGGTCTCCTGTGATTGTTGACTTCCTCTGATAGTATGTTTGTGTTGGGGAAACAGACCAAGTCTTAACTTGGAGTGAAGTAAATGTTGCAGAAATATGAAGTGTACAAGACCTTTGTAATTCGAACCTCCTCTTTAGGCTTGTAACATCTTCCATAAAGCGGATCACTTTGCTTTGTGTGAGGTGGTGACATTAAATTTGCTTTGATTCAAAATTGAGCTACTGTGGTAGCATCTCTAGTTGCTGCAGCAGTGCTTTTAGCAGCAGTTATTTGTTTTCATGAGGTATTTCAGTAGTAATCTCTCTCTCTCTCTACATATATATACTGTATATAACAGAAAAGTATAGAGAGAGTTCAGGCCTTAAAAATTACCTTACTTTGAAGAAAGCAACTAACATTCTTTCAGCTGAGTTTTAGTGTGCTCTCTTAGAAACCCAGAGCATTAGAGCAGAATGCTCTCCTTGTGAAACTGGAGTGATTTACATTTAGCATCTGTTTTGGGCCGAGAGTGGGAATTGGCTTTGTAATTTCTTCTGTCATGCCACTGTCAGAAAATTAAGCTGTTTACGCTAGACTATAGAAGGTTAATGGCTGTTCTAGCAAAGGTCAAGTGGTCATTTTAAAGAGAGGCTATGCTGAATAATCGAAAATGGCAGAAGGATAAAGCATAAAATCTTATCTGACTGCTCATCCTATACATTTCTGTTCTCTACCTATCTGTCTTGGGACTTGAAAGAAAACACTTGCCTTATCCTGATTGTCTCTTTTACTACTTATAGAAAAGAAATATGCTAAATAAGATGCTGAATATTCACTCAAAGAAAGGCCCTGGCTTCATTCCTGAGCATAGTTTATTTGGAGTAAGTTCTACCTCAGCACTTCTACATGGTTAAAATAATTGGTCAGCTCGGGTGGCAAAACCCCAGACCACTTAATCTTGTGTTTCTGGTTTGGCTAGTCAGTGAGATTCTTCACTTACAATGGAAGAAGAAAGAGTGTTTAAGGTGTGTATGCACAGAAGGGAGTTCTGGTTTATTGCCGCCATCTTGGTGGCATATACACCCATGTAGTAGTAGTAGTAGTAGTAGTAGTAGTAGTAGTAGTAGTAATGTCATAGGTCAACTGGAACAAGAGATCAGGCCTCCTACTTCTCTCACATTTTTGTCAAAAGCAACCATAGCGAACACACCAAATTAGTTCATGGGAGGTGAGGTTATCAGGGACTCTTAGTCAAGATGTCTATGTATTGTCTCCAGTATTGGAGGCAGTAAGCTTCTGAATGCCAGGTGCTGAGGGGCACAAGTGGGGAGGCTGCCACTGTGCAAATGTGTTTCTTGCAGGCTTCCTTATAGGGAACAGGATGCTGGACTAGATTGGCCTTTGGTTTGATCCAGCAAAGCTATTTGTATGTTATTAAGTTCTAAAAATATTTGAATCTAATTTTAACCTTTTTATTCCCAGGCGTTATTATAAAGAAACAGATGGCTTAAAACTTGACGTTGGGGCATATATGAAGGCATTGGAGGTATTTTATCGTTCAAAGGGATATGTTTATTGCAACTGTTGCACTGCACAACCACATTTGTTTGTATTGATCAGCATGTGGACACAAATCGGGTGGAGGTTTCTTATATTAGAAATTGCAAGTGGGTCTCTGTCTTTCTAGGGCTTTTTTTGGGCGGGGGATAAACATTTTTTAAAGTCCTTGTTACTTTGGTGTGTTGATTATTTGGAGGAGAGTAAATATAATCAGCTGTAAGAACAATGCACAGCTCTCTCATTTAGTTTGGAACCTTTTGCTATGTAAAGCTTAGGAGTAAATGCATTTCACAAACTGAGGGGCAGAGTTAAGTGGGCAGGGAAGTAGCTCATCAATTTTATATGTTAACAACTGACAAGGTTCTAACACTTCCGATGGGTTTTATGAAAGATTAGGCTGCAAGTAGCTTGAAAGAAAAAGGCAGGCTATGTTAGTAGTGGTATATCAGCAATGAGCCAAAGCATGAAGTGACTTGTTTCTATCAGTTGCAGCATGCCTGTTATCTGCTGCTTTTTGTGATACCATTACATTCTTTTCAAGTAGCCCACAGAAACTCATAGCTTTTTTAAAAAACCCAACAACCCAATTTTGGATAGTTTCAAAGAACATATTTACCAAAAAATATAGGTGTACATTGGAAAATTGCACAATTATTTAGACATGACTATAATGATGATGATGTGCCTTATTTGTATGTAAATCAATCAGACACC
Organism: Zootoca vivipara; assembly: GCF_963506605.1. Classification (NCBI taxonomy): domain Eukaryota; kingdom Metazoa; phylum Chordata; class Lepidosauria; order Squamata; family Lacertidae; genus Zootoca; species Zootoca vivipara. The sequence continues at coordinate 56,564,582 of NC_083280.1, forward strand.
TTTGTTTTGAAAGTTAACCATGTTAATTTTGTTTTCTCATGTAGTATGCATGTGATATTCAAGCAGAGGTGGTGGGAAAGCCAGCCAAAATGTTTTTCCAGTCAGCCTTGATAGAAATGGGCATTGAACCACACCAGGTAAGCTTTCTTGATTAATATCATCTGCATTAACTGTAGCAATACCTCCAGTGGGTGATTTGGAAGGGAAAATATAAACAAACAGTCTACGTTCACAAAAGGTGGTATAACATGGGAGCAGCGAACTCACAAAGGACTTCTGCTCCCTTTCTGTGAAAAGAAAAATTGCATGGTTCCCATGTTAAATTGCTCACTCATGGAGATTACTCACATGAGTTGGGTCCTGTTTAGTTTCTTTTCCTTTACTTTACTCCTTCTGCCCCACTTTTTAAAGGATGAGTTGGCCATAGAGTATTTGCTTGAACAGATTCATAGTGCAGAATGCAATTTTAAAATTGACTTCTTATCTTTGCCAAATTTTGAGTGGGTTTTGACATTGTAGGATCCACTTAGCTCATGCCTGTCAGGGACCAGGAGTCAGATTCCCCTTCATTGGGGAATGGAGGTGAGGACTCCTTTAAGTAAGGCTGGTGGCCACCATTACAACTATCACTTCCAACTATTTTCTCCCCCAAGCTTTCATACAATGCATTTCTCCCCCAAAGCAGTATTCCGTATTGTTTCAGATTTAAAAGCAATTAAGTTCTTAAACATGTTTAAGACAATAATATCATACTGCTTTTCTTTTATGTGCCATAGCCTTTTAATTTGCTGTATCTTGTTATACAAAAGTTGGAGAAAAACATGCCCTGGCTCCACTTTAAGCCAGTGATATAAGTCCTCCTGCGACAGCACAAACTTTCACTTGGAAGGAATAAGAATTATGAATTACAAGATAATAATTCCATCCAGTGGTTTGGATGATATAAAGAAAAACAACAGCATGTGTTGTGTCTTAGAACCTAGAGCTGATGCTCTGACCCTGTATTTCATGCTTTGTTTGTTTTATCGTATTATAGAATATAGGCATTGAGAAGAAATAGTAAGTCATCGAGGCTCAGTTGTCCGTTGGATGATTGTCCCTTAAATAGATTTTAGAAGGGTGATGTTCATTCTAATTTTGAAAATATCAGACTTTGGAATATGAAATCAAAGGAAGCTTTTCCTTTTATATCACATTCCAAAATTCTTATTTTTTGAGTGTGTGTGCTTTCTGTGTCCATTCCCTGTTTATTCTCTCTTACATTCTACCATTCGGGAACACATTGACCCCCTTTTATGCATAGTATTCATATACATTTACACACACAGAGAGAGTCTTACAACTGACTAGCACTATGATAGCGTTGCAAAATGGTTAGAGTGTTGGACTATGACCTGGTAAACCAGGCTTTGAATTCCCACTCAGCCATGAAGCTCACTGGGTGACCTTGGGCCAGTCATCATCTCTTAACCTAACCTACCTCACAGGGTTGTTGTGAGGATGAAATTGGGAAGAGAGAGGGTATACCACCTTGACATCGTTGGAAGATAAAGGTGGTCTATAAACTTAATAAATAGATATATAGTGCTTCCTTCTTCCTTGTCTGCTTCCCCACCAGCACCACACAGCTGTCCCTCGAACCACAGTGCTGATAGCTTCACACAGTTCTATATGGAATACTCATAAATATTATATAACCCTTCAGCAACTGCACGGAGGTCATTTCAATACAAAGTCATTATTCTACCGCCAATACCACCTCAAAGCCTGCTGCCTGTGTTTCCCGCAGTTGTTTGTGTGGCTTTTTTATACCAGTTGTTTATCTGATTTTGAAATTGCAGAAAGAGAGTTGTCTTGCCAATGTTCTGCACTTTCACTTCTTAATCTTATTTTGCTCACTGCAACCATCATGTGCCCTAACATTGTCCAAATGGTGTGGCTTTGACCACAGTAAATAACAGTAGATAAATAATGTGTGTGTGTGTCTGTCTGCCTGTGTGGGGATGGATCCTATAGGATTTTGTATTATATATAGCTCTTTCTATATATAGCTCTCTCTATATATAGCTCTCTCTATATATAGCGCTCTCTCTCTCTCTCTCTCTCTCTATATATATATATATGAATGAGAGAGAAAGCTTTTTATGGCATACAGTTTAGTCATACTAATTTTTTAAAACATAACTTTTTATCCCTCATTTTGCCAGGAGTTCCTGAAAATGCTGCTCTATGACTTCTTTTTTCTTTTTAAAGAAAAACAGTCTGTTAAAATCCTGATCCTGGATTTTAATCCTGATCTTCTTTCCTAGTTATCACGTAGCTACGCTATATGTTTCACTTTTTGTAATCTTCCTTCACAAGTCAATCCTTAAAGCACTTTTAACTGTTTTTGCCACTCTTCCCCAAGCTCTTTCCAATTTGTTGCTATCTTTCTAGTAATGGCCATTCCACTTGTACTAATCCATTAATCCCAGTTTGAAGGGCCCAGTGAACCAAAAAAGAAAACACTGCCACTTTTTTTTAAAAAAAAACGCCACACACATATGATGAAAAGGTGGGCAGATTTTGAGGAAAAGGCTCAGTGGACTTGCATCTTGTTGCTTTAAAAGCAAGCAACACAGGAACGACATAAACCCTATTCAGACGCTCAGCCTCCTCAGGTGTAAACAAACACTGGGATAAATGGGGGGGGTTGCCAAGTCCTGCCCCCTCCAGCATATCATCTGTATGTGATTCAGAGTCCTCAGTGTGTTTGAAGGCAAGGGTGTCCTGTCTTTGTGCTGCTATTTTGAACTCTGTAGTGCTATAGGAACATTAGCATTCAGACTGCTCAGTAGGGTAAGACTTGAGAAACCATTGCTGGTAGTGTTGTGCTTAGATTTCCATTGTCTTAACAAGGAGATGGCTCTTCCTTGTTGTGCTTGGCTTGTACTACCCAGAAAGATGTCCTTGCAGTGTTTGTTTCCATTTTTTTTAATGGTTGACTGAGATGAAATTAGTTTGCAAGTGGGACCGGCAACAAAATGCGCTCCCATTCATAATTCCAACAGAAATGTATAGAAATACACAGGTATGGAAAAAGTAGATAGGGAAAAGTTTTTCTCCCTCTCTTGTAATACCAGAACTTGTGGATGTCCAGTGATGCTGAATGCTGGAATATTCAAGACATATAAAAGAAAGATTATAAGGCATATAAACAATGCAGTGATGACCACCAAACAACTCCTCACCCACAATAATACAACCACCAGACTTAACATGGACACTGGTACCAGAGCCTGCAATAAACCCAGATGCCAACTTTGCTGCCACATACACCCGGACAACATCATTACTGGCCCCAACAACATCCAACATACCATCTCAGGACTATTTAATTGCTCATCTTCTAACATTGTGTATGCCATCAAATGCCAACAGTGCCCTTCAGCTCTCTATATTGGACAAACAGGCCAAACCCTACGCCAAAGGATAAATGGACATAAATCTGACATCAGGAACCACAAGACAGAGAAACCAGTAGGAGAACACTTCAATCTCCTAGGACATTCTATACAAGATCTCAGAGCAGCTGTTTTATTACAGAAAAATTTCAGGAACAGACTGGAAAGAGAAGTTGCTGAATTGGAACTCATTACCAAGCCACCTGGGATGAATAAAGACATTGGATTCTTATCTCATTATGCATGATCAAGCTTTCTTTAGCGCCTCAGCCCTTGCTCCCCCCCCCATGACCTATTGCAGTCATCAGCAGTCGTTAACAGCCATCTACAGGTTTACCACTCCCATCAGCCCATCACCCATTCCCATCACCCCCACCCTCTGAATATACATAAGGGTCTGGTGGATTCTGTTACAGTGTATCTGACGAAGTGTGCATGCACACGAAAGCTCATACCAAAATAAAAACTTAGTTGGTCTTTAAGGTGTTACTGAAGGAATTTTTTTATTTTGCTTCGACTCAGACCAACACGGCTACCTACCTGTAATTGGATGACTTTAAAAGAGAATTAGACATATTCATGGAGGGATGAGATTATACTCTACCTTCGCTGTCAGATATAGTATGCTTCTGAATACCAGTTGTTTGAGGCTCAACTTACTTGCCGTGAAACAGACGTGTTCTTTTCACCTGAGCACTGCATGTATTTTGTACACATCCCCCCACCCTACACATAGATTATCTTTCACACACGAAGCAGCCACAAGGAATGGCTCAAGAATGCAGCCATAATAACTGTGGGGTTTTTTTGGGGGGGGGGAAATAGCTGACAGTTTTATCTAGTACATCGAGCTTGTCTATTCATGCATGCAAGGTTTGTTGTGTGTGTTGGTATCTGCCTAGGATGATAAAATAGGGCCTAGCATGATGACATTCACCTCATAAAATTGTTCAGGCCCATTTATGTATTGCACTTAAATATAAAATTAGCTGTATCATTAAATCATTGTAAATTCCCATCTGTGCTTTATCAAACATTACAGTGGGTTCCCCCCCACACCTTTCTTCATTTTGCCACTGCAATGTCTTAAACCGTCTCACTGCGGCAGAGCTAGACAGTGGCTAAAGTTTGAATTTTTTGGAGCTGCTTTAATCAATAAAGTTATCACCAGTCATTTCCCTTGATAACTGCTTTGTAAAGAGAACCTGACTTTGCTTGCTACAGCTGAGATGTTTTCAACCTGCTCTTGGAATAGAAGGTACTCCCTAAAGTCCAATTTTCATTTTAACCTTTCCTCAATAGCCTAGGAAAAAAACCAGATTGCTGGTATTACTTTAATAGATAGGAAATTTAAACCTCTTAGAGGTAACCTGCCCCTTCTTATGATTCAATAATATGACAAAGAATAACACATCTTTAAAGGTTACTGAAATAGCCTAATTCATATGTTTTAGGACTGCTGTAACAGTGGGTGATTTTTACTGTATTACGCTAAAACCTAAATAATGTTAAGGTTCCAGTACTTTAATGCCATCATAAAAAGGTCTATCTGAAGCAAATTGTCCTGCTCTAATGGGAGTTGCAATGGGTCACCAAGAGTGCATAAACTACTGGTAGTTGCAAATTCCTGGTTTTGATAGTGCCAAATATAGGTATGAAATGGTGCATAAGAATGCATCCCTCGTTCCCATGGGTCCATGAGGCAACTTTCCCACCTTGTCCCAATGTCATTATGCTGCACTAAAAGCAAGAATGCCATTTGCCTAGTTAGAAACCTCTGCTTGGTGCAGTGCATCCCGGATATCATTGAAAAACGGAAACAATCCACAAATGTGAGGCTTGTCGAAAACTTGAGAGTATGAATAGTGGCGTTGCGTTTTCTCACTGAGGTGGAGTGCTGCATGCACATAGGTGGCATGGGAGTAAACTAGCATGGAAGGACAGGTAAACATCACTCTGGCCCTGCCTCACAGCTCTTCAGTCAGCAAGTGTTGTAGCCTCCTGTTTTGTCACCCTATTTTTGTCCAGGTACCTTAGCAGATACATCAGGAGCAATATTATTTTAAACCGACAACAACACACCTGAGCTGCTGCTTTCTCAATGGTAATAGAAGATTGGAAAGCTGGAATGATCTTGGACTCAGGCATAGATGAACACACAGTAAATTGTTTTATACTGAGTCAGACCATTGGTCTATCTAGTTGTGAATGATGTACGCCAAGTGCAAGCAGAAGGTAGAACCAGGACTAGTAGTAGATCTGGGTGAGTTCCAGCAGACCAGCGAGGATTTCTGACTCCTAATTATTTAATAATGCAGCAACAAATAGACTCCCCCTCCCCCAAAATTAAGGCCACCCCAGCAAAGAAAGCCTGGGACGTGGGAACCAGAATTGAATTTATGCATGGAATGATTGTGTGGCACATTCTGGTACTGTAAACGAATTCCTAGGCTTAGTATATGCTCAGAGGCACTCTGTTACTTCATTGTGAGATGTCTGCCTTGCATAGCCAGTCTCTTGCCCTCCTAGAAATAAAGTTATGAAGCCAAATGCATAGGTGCCTGTCAGGGGACCTTCCTACAGGGAACCTCCCCCATCCTGTTGACCAGCTCTTTGCCCAGTGAGAGCAGCTGTAGTGGGTCAGGTGGGGGGAATGAGGAAGTTAACAGTATGGAGGAGGCAAGGCTCAGTGATGATGGAGAGCCTTTGCGCCGCCTTGACCAAGAGGTGGAGGGGAGCAGGCAGCCCCTTCCAACGCCCGAATTAAGGCGGGCCACTAAACGTAAGGTTGGGAGGAGGTGTTTCGGGGTGCCCAAACTCTTATGCTGGTCATGCAACAGGAAACGTCTACTCCCGGGTTCTGCGAGTGACTATAGGAGGCCATGTTTTCTGCTATCTTTGCACTGTAAATACTATGCACAATAAAACCTTTAAAGACAAGTACGGACTTGGGCGTCCTTACTCGAGAGTAGCCGCAACAACACTGTTACAGTACTCTTCAAAGCAATTTCTGTGGAATGAGCCAGCCTGGCTGCTCCCACCTGTAAGTGGCTTTAACCAATGAGGGAAATCAGTTATGTGATTGATAAGTGAGTTGTTTGGACACCAGGCAGTAAGAATTCTTGGGGTCCTTGTTTTCTTCTCCCCCCTTAGTGCCCTTTTTCTACTCCTGTCTTGTCTTCTATTAAGTTCTTGGAATCTCTATAGCAGGCATCCCCAAACTGCGGCCCTCCAGATGTTTTGGCCTACAACTCCCATCATCCCTAGCTAACAGGACCAGTGGCCAGGGAAGATGGGAATTGTAGTCCAAAACATCTGGAGGGCCGGAGTTTGGGGATGCCTACTCTGTAGTTTGCCCTTCCTGTTTACCTAGCAATCTGGATACATCCAGCTGTGGTGGGTTTGTCTAAGATCATGTACTCCCTTAGAAGTTGTTCTCTGCAAATACTACTACACAGCTAGTGAGGGTGGATGTTAAAGAATTCCCCTTCCATCTAAAGGCAAATGTCAAAACTTTGTGAAGAGGCTCAGGCTTGTCTTGTGCTGTGCAGGAGCTAAAGACCAGACACTCATTTGGAATTCACTTACAGTACAGTGGTATACATGTCTATTCAGAAGTAAGTATCTTTGGTTTGGCCTACACTTTGGTTTAGGATTGGCACTGAGGAAAAACTAGGATATCGCGCCTTTAACATCTGTGTGTTGCAGACAGGAATTCAACATGCTCAGCCTTTTCTAGTATAGAAATAGAGTTGTGGGAAATGCTTCACCATGACAGTACTGTCTAATTTTGTGTTATGCCAGGTTCACAATACAACTGTGTTTTATTACACCATACCCCAATGGCAGCCATTTTGTGACAGCACACTCTCAAAAGTTGAAATGTTCCTAGTAGTTTAAAAATTGCGACCTTTGTTCTTCTGCCAGATAGATAAAACTCCAGGTAGATACAACTCCAAATAGATAAAATTCTCCCCCCGCCCAAATAATAATGCCATAGGTACTAAGCCTTGCAAAGGAAAATACAAGAGGGGCTTTACTGAGTATTCATTCCTGAACTTTGCTTATTAATCATTGTTGATTTAGCCTTTTTAAGTGTGTAAGGTGATTGATTATTTCTGCCACTTTTCTTCCTGCTACATTTAAGAAATTAGGTTGTGACAGAATGCCTGATTCAAGGCCACTAGTAAGTTTTACTAATAAGCAGAGTTTGGGAATCTTTGCTCTGACCTCTGATCCATACTGATCCATATTATTTGGGCCTCTTTATATACATCCTCATCTTTTGGTGATCATTCTCATGCTTTCCAAAGTGAGCATTCCAATATTGGCTTTCCACAGCTCGTTGGTCCACTGGTCACAAGAAAACAAGGATATGTGTACTGCAATTTTATAAGAGCCACTATCTCAAGGAAAACACCCATCTCTGGTTGTCTTCCTTTTGTGACACATCTCTTATTTCTGTAGCCTTCAATGTCACTTTGCCTCTTGCAGCACCTTCTAAGTTTATAATAGGAATTTTAGTTAATTTAAAACAATTTCCTCACGCTAATTGAACAAAACAACTGTGCTCCCTGTGTAAAATGTGCAGACAAACTGGAGATCTTTTAATTCTGGCCTTCAGCAGGCATGTGACCTTTTGGTTTTATCTCCCCCCCCCATCCCTCTCTGCCTGTCCCCCCCCCACCTTAGTATATTGCAGTCAGAGAGGAAGTTAAACCTAGGTTTGACAGGTAGAGTTTTTTATTTCCCTTGACAGTGCACCTCTTGACCTCTATCTTCTTGCCAATGATTTTTTAAATCCTAAATGATTTGGGAATAATTGCTCCTCCTTTAGTGATTATTGCCCTTCACCGATAGTAAATCTGTGAAATCCCAGGGGGCTGGAGTACATTTTTGTATGCGTATGCCACAAGCTGGCCTGGATAGGCACTGCTGCTCATGTGCAGCTGCACTTTCAATGTGGATGGTCTTCTCGCATGAAAACTTCTCTTTAGAGACAGAGCGGAATACTTCACCAGTAATCAAGTGCCCCGGTTAATTGCAGCAAGGAATTTGATCCTTTTTAGGTCCCTCATTTTGCAGGCATCTTCCTTGGAGCTTTATAAACCACTGGAAAACTGTTTCCTTAAACATTTGATACCAAACAGAACAGCTGCCTAGGCATAGGCTCCTGGTTTAGTGGAAGGGAACTTGGCCCTGACCTGGAGCTGAGCAAGCCACACATTTGTTTCCAAAATCTATTAAATTAGAAATTTCCATTTTTAAACAACAACCACATTTGAACACTCAATTGTTAAATCAAGATTCCTACTCATGCTACTGAATTATGCAGCTTTCTATGAAATCTGCATAAAAATTGTAGTGGAGACAAGAACACCAACAGCTGCTGCCACTTCATTCTTGCCTACTGCTGTTGGTTCCAGTTGCCGCATAATTACTTTGATCCCTACTAGTAAGAAGCAATTATAAAAATAGGATTGTGTGATCATAGGTATCCAACTCCCCAGCTGAGCAATTAGTTCTGGAGCCAATGTAAAATGGAGCCAACTGAGATCCGGACTTCATTTAGCTTACTGAATCCTCATTTGGAGAGTTTAGTTGCATGCAGCTAGGTCTGCAATCAGATCCATTGCATTGCCCCTAACTTTCACAAATGCCAAATAATATACTATAGTTTGTGGGTACCAGACCACTCTAATTAATCCCTGGATCTAGCAAGTGTTAGAATTTAATCACAGCTTGGGTTGTTAAGATGGGTGCCAGACCTCTTTAATCCCTGGATCCAGCAATTATTAAAATCTAATCAAGCCAAGATAGCTTCCTCCGAGGTGATAGCCTGGGTGATGAGCCATTAAGGGAGGGCTTAAGGAGCTCAGTGCGAGAGTTGAGAGTTGTGGTGTGACCTGGAAGTAAAGGAGCAAGGTGTAGAGAGAGTCAAGAGCATGATATTTGATTTCTGTTTGAATCCAAGCAGCAAATACCCTTGTATATATCTGAAAATAAACCATATATCATAAAGATGTGCCTCATTTCCAAGAGGAAACAGGAACCCTGGGTTGGAACCCCTGGAATCTCGTTCCGCTCGGAGATTAGGGTAGCATGCAATAATACAATATTTTATCCTTTCACATAAATAATATACAACCATTTGTCCTTTACCATAAAAGGTAACAATTGCATTTGAATGATAGTTGCATTTATTTGTTGGGGGTGCGGGGGGGGGGGGAGAATCTTTATGATAGAAGTGACAGCAGATTATGGTACTTGTTCAATCAAAGTAAAATTCCATTTGGTATGTCTAGAATGCAGGTCTTGAAAGAAAACGAGCATTAAAAATGCAATGTTTGTATCAATAAGTTGAATCGTCTCCTCACCTTTCTACATGGCATAATTCCAGAAAATCTGATACTGGCTCCTAATCATTTGTAATATATTCTCAATCTGTTTTAGAATAGGTATATTTTGAGGAAGCCAGCATAGGGATCGACAGCTTTGATGGTATATTACTGATAGCCTTTTGATATGGCAGTGATCAGTGTGTGTGTCCCCCCCCCCCCGGGAGGTACTCAAGGGTACACAGTATCGGCTCCTCTTTTTGTTGTTGTTTAAAAGTGTGACACTTACTTCACTGTGAGTACCTGCACCTCTTTTTTTGGAAGGGTATTAAAAAGTGTGACACTGTAACAACTTCATGGTGAGTCCTGACACCTATTTTTCTAGGGGAAAAGCACTGGAGGTGATGGAAGGAGACCTGGATGACATGTCAGCTTAGAGTGGTACCAGAACAGCTGGAACAGCCACTGATGCAACTGATTCTATGCATTATGAAATTGGGCAGGGGCAGGACACAGAGAGCTGGGTTAGGGACAGCTCATCTATGCATACTAAGGCATTTTGATCATCATGCAGTTAGCAACTGGCTTTTATTTTAGCATGACAAATCTGCCTGCTCTGTCTCACACATGATGCAGCTGTAGCTGTGCTTCATCCACTGCTGTACACATGTTTTCAAGGGAGAAGTGTTCAGTATTGTTTTTCACATGAAATGAAACTTGCTAAACTTGAATATCATGATCAGAGGAAATCTTTAGCAAACAGTTTGATGGGCTTTGCAAAATCTAGAGTGACATTTCCCCCACCCCCTTAACATTTAGTTATATTTTGAAAGCAAATAACAGGAACCATCACCAAGAGAGACACTGCCAGTCATAATACATTTTCTGTTCCCCTAAAGCCCACCATTCTGTAACTAACTCCACAACCAATTGCAATATGCAATTAATTGGCATTGCATAGTGAGCAATATTTCTCTATTAGGTAGCAATGGAAAGCATGCGGTACTATTGGTATAGATAAATCTAGGCCGACAGGCTGTGGTTACAATGAAATAAAGCCGTGCCATTTAACCACTTAGTAACTGAAAGATACGATGGGAAAGTCTTGAAATGTTAGCATACCATTGCATTGTCTCAAAAGCATGTTGACTTCTCTGATGGTTTTCAAATTGCCTGGATGTATAGTGCTTGCCTCATAGGTAGAGGATGAATTATATTCAAGGTGAGCTGACTTTTAATCAATACGGTGACAATATTATCTTGTTTAATTTGTATGATGGCAGTATTAAACATCAAATCAAGCAGTTTATTATGTCAAGGAAGATGAAGTATGACAGGAATCAAATGCACTTGACACCACTTTTGTCTGTATTTCATTGCTGTGACAGGCCATCATGATTGGGGATGATATTGTAAATGATGTTGGAGGTGCCCAGCATTGCGGTATGAGAGCTCTACAAGTACGGACTGGAAAGTACAGGTCAGTGCACATTAAATACATTCTATGCGGATGATGATGGAAACACAGGATATAACAGTGGCTTGTGATTTACATTCCCTGACTCAATCCCTGTCTTTATGAAGCTATGGTATGCTTTTAATGCCCATGCGTTAAAATGGATGGATTTATAATAGGAGAAGAAATAGGTCATTTTGTGAAATAGGATGTTGAAATGCATCATCTGCCAGGTCTCATTTTGGATTGGAGCTCAATTTGCACTAAGTCCACATTCTTACCATTGAGCCATGTGCTATCTTAACATTTTAGAACACAAACATCTACAGCCAAAATCTCTTTTGACTGTAAAGGTTTTGCAACATCCATTTGAAACAAAGGATCGTGACAATATAGGAAGCTGATTTAGGCTGAGTCAAACCATTGGTCCTTCTACACTGATTGGCATCGGGTTGCTAGGGTATCATGCTGGGGTATCTCCTAACCCTACCTGGAGATTCTGGGAATTGAACCTGGAACCTATTGCATGGAGTTAAAAGCCTTCAGTTTTCCATCTAACATGTAGTTTTGCCCTACAGTACTGGTCAAAACCCAGATTCCACAGCTGTATCATCACACTTTTCAGCTGGGAACCATCTAATTCATACTACAAATATGTAGAGATTGTAAAATTAAAAAAGTATGATATGTGAGGTTCTGGGCATGAACTTTGTTTGCCTTCATCAAAAGTGATAACAGCTTACTCAAGACAACCTGTAGCTAGCTGCCTTTCAGCCCTTGTTCCCCATTATTTCCTATGAAAACGTAAACAATTCAACCAAATTCTAATTGCTTCTGTGTAGAGGCCACCCACATTGCACCTATAAAGCTCTACAATAATGATGAATGTGATCTAAGGGAAGCCATCAGATTGTGATAGGACAAGCGTTAGAGTCCTTCTTCCTCGCAAAGGGTCATTAATGACATGAAAAACATACCGTCATTGTAGCCCTGCACTTTGGAATACTGCTAGCTCTTCTCTGTGGCAAGTGAAGAAGTCTGTGCCCTGACTTCCCAAGCAAATTGGAAAGTAAAAACACCTTCATACTATAGCTCCTTACATTTTTGAAGGGCTGTAGCTCAGTGGTAGATTATCTGCCTTGGATGCAAAAGGTCTCAGGTTCAACCCCCTAACATTTCCTGGTAGGGGTGAAACCCTGGGGAGCCACTGCCAGCCAGTGTAGACAGTACTGAGCTAGATGGACCATTGAGGTCTGAAAAAGCCAGCTTCATACCCATCTATGTACTTTAGTGCTTAAGTGTGCTAACACTGGGCTTTGTGCATCTGTACAGTGGCTAGGTACAAGGGGCCTGGTGCAGAGCTTTGCATGTACATCGGGCTCTTAAGACCTTTCATGCAAATTGTATCTCCTTTCACCACTTGGCAAGCAGCTCTGTGATGCAAGGTAGTATTCAGAGCGACAGGAGAAGATGCCATTGAGACAGAAAGGAAGCCCAGGTGTGTATGTGGTGTATGTGGAAGTGTCTTTGCACATCTAAGAAATGCTCTGAATCCCTGATGATGTGTAAAAGGAGACGTGGGGAATAATTGTTGTTTTTAAGAGTGACAATTTAGTACACAGTACATAAAAAACCCTATAAAGAATCACTAGGGACTTTAGACTAGTAACATAAAGGAAAGCATAGATGGAAATGAAACTCAAGAATTTCATTTTGATGGTTTACACTATTTGAAATCCAAGCTGATATATTTTGTGTTCCTTTCACTGTTTTAAGAGTATGATTGCTCACAGAATGTGCGTTTCAGATAGAGATGAGTGTACTACATCCTAGTGCCCTTAGATGGTGCCATTAGTACATTTACTGCAGCTTTGACCAACGTACTTCCCTAGAGGCTCTAAGCAGCAGTTGCCAAATCACAGTAAAACTTGAAAGCTTTGTTAACAGCTGCCAGTACAATGGCATTTTCCAGGTACCTCACTGATCAAAGGTTTCCAACTTTCTCAGCTGTCAGGTAAGTTTGTCCCATGAAATTCTTTACAAATCCGTGCTTGGCTTGCCTGAAAAGCTTTCCTTCCATTTCTTACAAAAGATTGGTGAATGAACCGATCAAAGCACACACACAGGCCCAAACCTGGTTGAAAACGATGTACAGATTGAAACATCATATCCCACCACCCCAGCCAGTATGTAAATGGGAAGCAGTTCTTCTTTAGATTGGAATGTAAGGCTTATTTTATGCAAAGTATAATTTGTCAACAGATATGAAGACACATGATTTTTTAACATCTAGGTGTTCATAGTATGGCATGTACTGCCACGGCTACATGAATGGTCCTGAAGCTTTTTTCAAAGAGGAGGACTGGGGAAGTTCTGGGTGTTTCATTTGGCCTGCAACTCTTAATGGATGTATTCTGTTAACCTTGCACTTCTAAATTTAAAATGTCTCTTAGACTATATGCTGTAGTGGCCTGCCCCTGTGAGGTATGTAGCAGTTACCTCTGTGCAAGAGTGATGCCAAGATCCTTCCCATCAATTATGCAGTTCATATTACTATTCCAATACTTTGTTACTTGAGAACACATTACAGTGAGAGGGTAAAACTACCCAGTGGCATTTGCAACTGTCTTCCCAAGTTGGGAAGGACTGCATAATAATAATAATAATAATAATAATAATAATAATAATAATAATAATAATAATAATAATTTATTATTTATACCCCGCCCATCTGGCCGGGTTCCCCCAGCCACTCTGGGCGGCTTCCAACAAAACAGAAATTCTAAAATACAGAAATCCATCAAACATTAAAATACAGAAATCCATCAAACATTAAAAGCTTCCCTAAACAGGGCTGCCTTGAGATGCCTTCTAAAGGTCTGGTAATTGTTGTTCTCTTTGACCTCTAGTGGGAGGGCATTCCACAGGGTGGGTGCCACTACCGAGAAGGCCCTCTGAACGGTAGTCCAAAGGTTCTCCACACTTACCCTAGGGCAGTGCTATTTTTCTAGAAAAGGAGGCGCCAGAACTAACCATGAATACCTCCACCTGAGAGCTCCCAGAACTGAGTTCCAGGTGAAAAAAAGCCCTGCCCTAGGGTATGAAAAATTGGGGCAACTGGAGGTGGTTGTGCAAGAATGAGGCAAGGCAGTGCATCCTTGCTCTGAAGAGGGGGTGCATCCTAAGTGCAAGACAATGGATTGGGTGTGTCGTTTTGTGCAGGTGAGGAGTCTCTGGTTTCTTATTTGCAGGTATTGTAACAGAAATATTAAATCCTGGTTGAACTGAGGCTCTTTCTTGGCTAGCATCACTTTGGTTGCGCACAGTTGTTGAGGTTCACAAGATACCAAGAGGTTGTAAAATGTTCAGCTGTTTTTGGCAGATGTGAGGAGGAGACTCACAGTACTGTTTGGAGCGCAACAGATTGAAATACTCAAGCAGGCTGAATCAAATAGCACCAGGGGGTGGAAAGAGACCAACCTAGTCATATAGGCTTGACATGTTATGCCAGGAGTTTTAAGTTTTCCCTTGGCATTCATTCCCCTACATGCTAGGTGACTGTGGACAGAAGGCGGCAGTGTCCCCCCCCCCCAGCTTATAAAACAGAACCATTCTGTTCAGGAGAGTGGAAACAAAATGAGTAGGCTGTCCTGTGTTATTCTCACCCTGATCTTGATCTTGATTTAAGCACTTCCTGGCTAGCATACAACATAGGATTATATAAATTGTTGGGTTTTATTTGTGTTCTTGCTCTCAGTGATGGTTCTGTAATATCTGGTCAAGAAAACACTATTTTGAAGAGCCTGGGGTTTTCACATCACGGTACAAATGGACAAATTGGTTTTATGGCAATAATGTAGAAGTTAAATTTGCTGGTTTTAATGGTTGCTTTCATTCTGAGAGTAGCTACAACAGCTGGTTATCCATTAAAGCCGCACGGTTCTTGTACAGAAATAATGGGGGGGAGCTACAGAGACAACTATCCAGTGGGATGCTGCTAGTTTACAAAATGAAGAACTACTTCTGGAATTTTTGTTTATAATAGAGATTTAAAATCCACTTTAAAAATTCATTCAAAATCCAGTCATAATCCACTTTAATCTGTTTTTTCCTTCTAGCCCAGACCTCAAGGTGGCATACATGTGACTCTTAGTGTTAATGGACTGGGCTCCCATCAAGGGCCTATCAACACTATGTATTATTTGGGCTTCCTTAAGCTTTTATGAAATTGCCTGTGGATATTTAGCAATTTCTTAGAATTCAGGTAGATTACTTAATTGCATGGTTAACTGTTACGAAGGCCGGGCATTATTGCATGTGCTAAAAGATACAGTGTAAGTTCTTTAAAGGAAAACTCGGGAGTTGTTTGGTTCGTGTCACTCACTTATTGTTGAGTTCCGTGCGGACTTGCTAGACTAGGCAAATTTTGAGAGCCACTTTAGTTTATTCAGGTTGCCTGTCAAGCCAATTTATATTTCTCCTTTCCCTGCCAATGCATTATTCATGAAGCAATGTGGGTGACTGGACTGAATCCATGAAAAGAAAGGCATTCTGTGCAGGCCTCTCCAAAATTTCCTACAGAGTGTCTGTGCTCTCCTGCACAGTATAATATGCGAGGACAAACCTGCCTCCATTTTGAAGACACGCAACACATAGCTGAATTTCTGCATCCAGTCCCAACATTCTGTCTCCTGTTCTCTCTGCTGCGAGTTTTAGAACAGGGTGGGATACGGGTTTTTTGTCTGTGCTAATCTCAACCTTGCAGTAGCAAAACCCTGCTGTAGAATAGGCATGGTAGTTACCCAAACATTTCAGTGTTTTCTTCTGCTCACATAGCTTGCGGTATGATCAATTATTTGCTAGCTCATCACTTAGAAGCCCCACTGAATATCATTCCAAACAGTAACAGAGAGTCGTGTCTTAAAGAAGCCGGTGGGGTTGCTGAAATGTTCTTCAGAAGCATTAACATTGGAGACAGCTGTGCAATTGTGGTTTCACTAGTGATTTCCTTCCTTTAGACTGTGGTTCCTCCTTCTGGTTTGCATGCTTCATGTGGAAACTGCAGTAGATTTTCCTGGACACCATGCAGAGAGAGGCTAAAAATTAGATCTGTTTGTTCTGTGATTAAATCAAAGTAAAAGCATTATATCCTGGCAATGAAATGGTTGAATTAATATCTCCAGCCAACTCCATTTAAATTAGAAATGTTTAACTAGTGTTTTTACCCAAGGCTGTAGTAAGTGCATACCAGACCATTGGAACATCTCGTGACTCACAGCTGTCCATGGAGGTGCAGGTCAATTCTGTGTCCAGGGCAGCTAGACAGCTAGCTCCATCTGGTACGCAGGCTGAGACCCTACCTGCCTGCAGACTGTCTCGCCAGAGTGGTGCATGCTCTAGTTATCTCCCGCAATGCGTTCTATGTGGGGCTACCTTTGAAGGTGACCTGGAAACTACAGCTAATCCAGAATGCGGCAGCTAGACTGGTGACTGGGAGCGGCCGCTGAGACCACATAACACCGGTCTTGAAAGACCTACATTGGCTCTCAGTACGTTTCCGAGCACAATTAAAAGTGTTGGTGCTGACCTTAAAAGCCCTAAACGGCCTCGGTCCAGTATACCTGAAGGAGCGTCTCCTCCCCCACTGTTCAGCCCGGACACTGAGGTCCAATGCCAAGGGCCTTCTGATGGTTCCCTCGCTCTGAGAAGCCAAGTTACAGGCAACCAGGCAAAGGGCCTTCTCGGTAGTGGCACCCGCCCTGTGGAATACCCTCCCATCAGATGTCAAGGAGATAAACTACTACCTGACATTTAGAAAACATCTGAAGGCAGCCCTGTTTAGGGAAGTTTTGAGTGTTTGATATTTTAATGTATTTTAATCTTTGTTGGAGGCTGCCCAGGGTGGCTGGGGGGCCCCGGCCGGATGGGCAGGGTACAAATAAATTATTATTATTATTATTATTATTATTATTATTATTATTGTCTGCAGCTGGCTACCCTTGACTAGGGGGAAGACATCATATTACTTCTTGGGTCTAAAGTACATTTTCTGTAAACTGCCCAGAGGACTTTGGTTCATGGGCAAACTAGAAATGAGAATGAATGAATGAATGAATGAAGAGTACATTGATTATATTAGGTAGCAACTCAGTATTCTATTTTGTTCTGTGTGTTCAGTATTAAATTATTCCATGGCTTCTTTTGTGGTAGTAGTCATCAGATCTCTCTGAACTCTTTTTTTCCTTTCGCCACTGAGTAGTCTGAACAATGTTATTTACTTTACTCTTGTGTGAAGTTGACTTGTTTCCAGCCGGTACATGATGCAAAGTGTTTCTTCTTTTACTGAACATAATGCCTCCATTTGCAAGGGAGGGACGACTCTGTCCCATGCTTTTCTGAATTCAAACCCTCATTTATCCCTTGAAATGCAGTTTATGGACAGTGGGACCTTCAAGGGCTTCTCATCATCACGTGGATTGCCTGAACACAGAGCTAGGCGAAGCTGCTGCTCTGAGCTTTCTGTAACCTGTTACAAAGTGAACCTTTGTTCACACTGTGAAAGACTTCTTGCAGTTGAATAACATTAGCTTCTGCTAAACCATTGGCTGCAGGGGACTGAATTCAGACCTAAAAATAGGGGAATGTTTAAAGAGTCTGTCCAACTCAGAAGTGAAGAATGTGCAGTTGTAACTAAGCTTGGCATCTGCCTGAAGATTACATCATCTGGAGGGGGAAGGAAAAGCTTTCAAAATCAAACTTTTCTGAAAAGTGCTAAACAGCTGTGTCAGCTAATAATCATGCAATGTTTTTGTAGAGGGCCATGGGTTTTTTTTTAAGTGTAGAAATGCAAAAGAGAGGAAAGCTTTGAAGAAACAAGCAAGTTGGTCTTCTCTCTAAATAGACTATTTGCATACTGCTGGTGCTGAAAGACAATTAAAGGTAAATACATTGCATAGGGACACAGGTGGCGCTGTGGGTTAAACCACTGAGCCTAGGGCTTGCCGATCAGAGGGTCGGTGGTTCGAATCCCCATGACGGGATGATCTCCCGTTGCTCGGTCCCGGCTCCTGCCAACCTAGCAGTTCGAAAGCACGTCAAAGTGCAAGTAGATAAATAGGTACCACTACAGTGGGAAGATAAATGGCGTTTCCGTGTGCTGCTTTGGTTTGCCAGAAGCGGCTTTGTCATGCTGGCCACATGACCTGGAAGCTGTACGCCGGCTCCCTCCGCCAATAATGCAAGATGATTACCACAACCCCAGAACGGTCACGACTGGACCTAATGGTCAGGGGTCCCTTTACCTTTACATTGCAACTAAAGAGCTTCTCAGTGTTTAGGATTCTTCTGATAAAAGATACTAACATCATGAGCTTCTATCTATAATATAGTTCATGGATTTGGTAACTTCCAACATATAAGCCGGGGGCTCAGTTAAAAACGTAAAAAGAACTCTGATGAATCAGGCCCTTCTAGTCTAGCATCCTCTTCTTACAGTGACCAACCAGATGCCTGTGGGAAGCCTGCAAGCAAGACCTAAGTACAGCAACACTTTCCTAACTTGTCATTACAAGGCCTTGCTATTATGGAGCCTTAAAAGGACCCCCGCCACACACACACACCCCCAAAAGCACAAACCCTGTCCTACTCATATAGTGTTTTCTTTTAAGAACTCTCCAAGCACATTCTTCCATTTCACAGCTGGAGGCGATTGTGCAAGATGGAGTGAAGGTTTCACCCTAAATGCAGTACGTAACCTGAAGCGAACTTTCCCACTGAAAGTAATGGAAAGTGGATTAATCCATTCCAGTCGGGTCCACGGAGTACTTAAATTGAAAGTACTCAACCTGAAGCGTACTTAACCCGAGGTATGACTGTATTGTGCCGTTTGAAGTGACTGTATGCATGAGAACTGAGTGCCTTTTGGGAACGAAACATTGTCGAGTCCCATAAATTTAATTAAAACTTTTGCTTGCAGAACTTTCTTAAAAAACAAAACAATAACATCAAAATGTGACATTCAAACAGTTGCACAAAGACATATCCCAGTCCAAGGCATTCTATGTTCTGCTGCTGAGCTACAGCCTTTGGCATAGGGCTGATCTGTGTGGCAAGCTGGTACCCTCTAATAGCTTTCCACATATGTAGAGCAATCTCCATGTGTACCCAGTTTCAAGCAGCCTCCACTAGGCACTCGTATCATGAAAATGGTGTGCATAACCCAAGTCAGCTTCTTGTAGGAAGCACTTTGTTTGAAATTAGCCACCATATTTGAGAGAGAATTGCTTAAAATGAATGTCTATAATGTGGCAGTTTTTTTCTCCCTAAATACCCAGCTTTTTTCACACGCTCCTTGTGAAACCAAATTGATAAAATCACCATATGATGACTGGCTTGACTCATGTATACAATTTGCCTTGAGATCAACTACTGCTTTGTAGTGTTGTGTACAGACACTCCTGTGTGAACGTCCTTGGCCAAAGTTAAAATGAATCTACTTGGCCATAAAATTCAGAGTGGTCCAAGGAAAGTCAATGTCACTCGATGTCTAGTCATATTATTATATGTAGATGTGAAATTATAACACACTGTGTTTAAATAAAAGTATGTAAGAAATAATCCCTCCTTAAAGTTTTCACTGGTTAATAGTATATGTATTTATATATCTATTTCCATTTATAATGGCACTGTCAAAATAAAAAAGCCCAGCATAAACCCAGTACAGTGTACAATACACTTCAATCCTGGAAGACAGAATAAAATACCAAAACTGCAGAGAGCTTTGTAATCCTAAGTACAGAGCTGAGATTTTCAAGAAAAAGAGACATTATAAAACAGACATTTGGCTTGGTTATTCTGAATAAAAGTGGACTCTCCATTCTGCCAAATAGTACCTTTCACACTTCGTTTCCACCCAACAGCCACATGGAGGAGGAAACAGCCTTGACTTCTTTGTAACCACAGGATATGAGCAAGTCGGGCAATTATTTTTATTGCTTTAGAAATAAATCAAGCAACGCATGTTCATCTGTTAAGCAGATTACATGCTGAAGCCCATCCACCTCTTTGACCAAATGTAAACAAATATTATTCACCTCATAAGTCACAAAACCAGAGTATAATTGGCTGATCATTAAAACCTTTCTTTTGACCTACTATGTATTGAATGGAAAGGTCTGCAGTGATTGCTGTGAATGCTCACATATAGCAATGCTAATTTGCTGGCACAAACAGGTTAGTCATAATTGCAGATATCCTAAGTCAGGGGTAGCAAATGTGGCACCCACCAGATGTTGCAGACTACAATTCCCATCATGCCTAATCATTTGCAATGCTGGTTGAGATCAATAGGAATTGTAGTCCCAAACATCTGTTATCTACCCCTGTACTATCCCATAAGTACTATTGTTTCATTTTCAGATTTCTACATTCAGGGAGTCCCTGCATGTCCCCCAAGGCACCTCTGTACATGGGAAAGAGTTCTGGGGCATGTTCCAGTGTACGTTTTTCAGTTCAATGGATACTGGTCAGTCTGATTGACGGATTGAACTGAAAACATGGCCTAGAACAACTTGTGCAATATTCTTCTACATCTGTACATTGTGGGGCAGGCAGGCAAGTCCTGAGAAGTACTGATACTTACGGGGGTCAAAGTAGACATATCTGGGGCAGACCTGTGTATTGAAATTGGCTCTGTCATTGAGTCTAGGAGCAGAGGAGCAGCTTAAAATGAAGCAATGCCAGAGGGGTGCTGAAACCCCCCCCCCCAAGCTGGTGCTTTTCACTCCATGACCACTGTGCCACAGTTATGCTTTTTTCCTTGTTGAAGTTTAGAAACCAGAAGCAACCCCACCTGGAAAAAGAAAGAAAGAATGGTAACAGACATTTCAAGGCACAAAACATCAGTAAGGGAAGGTTCCACTTTTTCACTTCTCCTTGCCCACTCTGCACATTAAATCCCCAGACCAGCCTCAACTTGGTATGGATTCAACACGAGACCTGATTTTAACATGTGGTCTGGAGCTATTGTATTTAGTTTGACTCTGCCTCGCAAGAATCTCTCTGAGTTTCCAGCAATTCACAAGAGCCCATCAGAATGCAGTTTGCAAACCACTGCCATGGCCGAGCAGTTTAGATCAAATGGGTGGCTAACCTAAGACCCTCCGAGAAAGTTGTTGGATTACAATTCCCATCATCTCTAGGCCATCCATCAGGGATGATGGGAGTTGCAGTTCAGTGATGTCTGAAGGGCCACAAGTTAACCCCCTCCCTTGGTTTAGACTGTTCTTGCTCTGCAGTCCAACAGATTGATTGTTCTCAGGTGTCTTTAAGCAAAGATCTGACAGAGAGAAATATCACAGCTAGGTGAGGCTCCATTCTTCTTGTTTTTTTGGATTTGCATGGTCTTTTTTCCTAGCGTTTGCTTGATGTGGACATTTTTTTTCTGTTAGAGAAGCCACATGAATCTTGTCTTTACAATGGAAGAAAAAAGACTTCTGGCCTTATTTCATTTTTTTATTGCTCACTAACTTTTATTAGGGTATCATAGCATGAGTAATTGTGTGAAAGGTTGGGATGTAAACCTTAATGGGTGAAGTAAATCTCTTAGAAAATAAAATAAAATAATTCAGCAGCACATGGCAGCACAGCCGATAGGTCAGCTGTACTATAGCAGGCTCCCAGTTTCATGGAACATTAGCAGAACTGACAGAAATGAATAAAGTTTCCACCACAGATGAGGCAGGTTTTATTCCTGTGGACACAGCTTGTTCTTTCTACTCTTTTTCTTTTTCTTCAAATATATGTTCCAATAGAAAGCCTATTTCCCTGCCTTCTGGATTCACATAATTTAAAAGACTTGTCAATTACACCTTTTTATGGAATAAGGAATTGCCTTTTTTGACCCATCTAACCCACCTTCTGGTATTCTTGGCTTGACTAAATAGACTTTGGTTCATCAATCTCCCAGGATTATATTTCATGGTGGAATACTTGCTTTTGTTTCAAGAGAACACTATGCTGCATAATATATTTATTATTTTCCAAATTCATCTTCTCGTTTTTATACACTATCCCCAGGATACTTAGAATTAACTTCCATCTCTCACTATATACCAGTTTTCTATCACTGCAAATCCTCCAATATATGAATTTAAGCTTTCTATGAAATTATTCTCCCCCCTTTCCTTTATATATATATTTAGTAATCATAATCTATTTGTGGTATTTAACTATACTCATTTTTAGGATGAGATCAGTTGCTATTTTAGTACATAAAATCACATGTAAATTAAGAGGTAGTGACTTGATCTTTAGTTTCCTACAATGAATTTTGTGCATTACTATGGGCTAAACATAGTGCAAAGATAATAAGTTTCTACATTAATACTATATCCGGGTAACTTACATAGGTCTGGAAGCATGGAGAGGTATTCTCATATATTAGCCACCCAATCTTTCACTGTTAAAACATTGACTTCAGAGAGGCTACCACATTGTTGAAAGATTAGACAGTCTCAACAAATCTGTACATGTGTGTGTGTTTAGTCAGTAGAAAATGTGGCACCTGCGATGTGAAGTAATATTCTCCTGCATGAACACTTACCTGTCACCTTTGTTTTATATCATTTTAATATGTTAAGCATATCTTAACACTGGTGGAAGAAGAGAGGCATTGTCTGCATACCAAGCTGATAACCAGGCCTTTGAGAAATAAGCTTAATTCAAGTGCGCTAGGGAGATGAGCTCACACATTGTAGCCAAGGAGAAGAGAAAAACTCATCTCTCATAATGAGCACAATTTAAAAACAGACCATCTACATGCAAGTTAGCTAATTATAATGTTGTGTATTTGGCAGCTCTAGTTTTTGCTTAGTGTTACAACAGGTGCCATTATTTTGCAGTAGCAATAATGGTGCCTCAATAACTAAACTAGAAACCAGGTCTAAAAACCAAGATTAAAAAAAGTGGCAATGTCTACATCAGCTTTCCCCAGCCTGTGGCCCTCCAAATGTTTTGGCCTAAAGCTCCCATCAACCCAAGGCAGCATGACTATTGGTATCCGTTTGTCCCGGGAGACTTTTGTTTTTTTAAAAAAATCATAGATAAATGCAGAAACAGGACAGAGTGTATAAGTTTCACTTATGTGAAATTGACCCACACCAGAAATAGATTGAGCCATCCCTGTTGGACAGTATTTACAATGCCAAGAAAACCTATTGAGAAGTAGTTACCGCTGGCATGGGAAATACTGGAATTTTCAATTTGCTGTGATGAGATTGTCCCATATTTGCATTGCAACTGGAAAAAAACCACTGTGAGAATCGGCCTTCAGAATTCTCAGAGCAAAAAAACAGTTTCCCATCTGGAACAGATTGCATACATCATGGTTAGGCAAGCTGCTGAGAAAGAAGAATGCTTCATTTGTCATTGTTATGAACTATTGAGCAGACAGAGTGTATGCTAAGTATTCTGCAGCAAGAAAAAGAAACTCATTAATTGCCAAGGTAAGGCATAAACTTAAGACAACTTAAATGTCAGAAGAGCAAGAAAATAACAAATGGAGCTATTCCTGTCATTACTGATCAGCAGGGTAGTTGGTAAGAGGATGAAAGGTCTCTGTTTCCAACTGCTCATGCCATTCATTTGTTAGGCACCAGTTTTAATAATCAGGGTTAGCTATCTTGGAATGAAGATGGTTTCTAATCTTTTGCCTCATTCCTTTCCCCAAGATTTACAGCCTGTTCAATCTGTAAACCATAGATTTGCTTGTATTACCCTGCTTGAGGACTAGGCAGGTGGAGTTCAGCCATCGACTTCTTCAAGTTTAGTTACAGAATCTGTAAACCTCACCATATTTTCAGTGCCAGGTGGACATTTCGATTCTCTAAGTCATCAGTGCTGTTTTTGTGACTGTTCTGATAGTAGCTGCGTGTTCATCCTGCTGTTGAATGGTGAAAGATATTTTTGTTTTCTAATTGATTATTGTGGATGAGCACATTCAGCGTGTAATTCTGGGTTGCATCCAATGAAGTCATTGTGTGAGTGGAATGACTTCCACACACACTACAGAACTTTGTCTCCCTCACTATACTCCACCAAACCCTCTTGGCCAATTTTAGGGGCATGTGGGGAGCTGCGTGAGGAGGGGTGGGGAAGGAAAAGTAGGGGAAGTTCAGTTGCATGAGTGGAACTGATTCTGCTTATGCAATGACTTTGCTGGATTTAGCCCATTGTTTTTAACTGGTATATCTGCTATGTATTGTGTTGTTTTAGATTTTATTGCTGTCGTAAGTCGCTTTGAGACTTTGGTTATAGAAAGCAACTAAATACATAATAGACGTTGCGATTTATTTGTTTGTCAATAATGGAATGCGGGAAATTGAAATTGTAAAGTTTATGGAAGTTAGGAAAATAAAGCAGTGTAAAACCACTGAATTAATGGTGATATCTAAGCAAATTTAAAGACAGCAAGCTGTGAGTCTGGGACCTCAGTGGGACCATGAAGGAAAATCACCTTGTGAGATTCATCTTTCTATTTTTCTTCTTGGGTACACATGAAATGTGTCACTGGATCTTAGATCCCTCTATGATTGAATATACATACATGCAGTCATACATACATCATTTTATTTGTATGCTGCCTTTCCATAGTTCAAACCATGCTCAAGGTGGCTTACAACCTGACAAAATACATAATTACAACATAACAAAAGTAGTCATAAACAATAACTAAAACAAAAAATACACAACCAAATTGATATAGTTCGGTGTACATCATAATAAGATATAAAAGAAAGATACCAAAAAAATAAATAACAGCAACAACAACCCCCCAAAAAACTATACTCCAGCCTGTTCAGCAGCCTCAACTTTTGTACCTGGAGTCAGTCAGGGTCCCACCCTCCCAGGCCAGGTGGGAAAAGGCCGGCAAAGCAGGGAGGAGGTCCAATCTTAAATACGAAGCAATGTGAATAAATCACCTTAAAGTGCAGATTCCAGAGAAAAAGCCACTGTCCTGCCTTGAACCACCATTTTTCTTTTCACTGCAGGTGCAGAATTGTTCATGTCAGTATGGTATGGCTTACTATAGCAGTTAATGTCTGATGTAGCACCTTTCCCTGGTCACTTCCTTCTATTGTCAATTCACTCAAAGTAGGCAGAGTTGGAGCTATCTGTTCATGTGGAAAAGAAGAGAGTCCAAGTCTTCAACCTTCCTGTACTGTATTCTGCAAAAAAGCAATTGATTGTCCTTGTGGTTAGTCTTACAACAGGAAAAATGGAAATAATTTCTTCTAAATACATATGCAGACCTACAATCCAGGTGGCCTAGTGGCAGAGACAGGGCCGGATTTATGTATAAGCTAAACAAACTATAACTTAGGGCCGCAATCTCTTGGGGCCCCCCAAAAAAAATTAAAAGAAAAAAAAACCTGGATGTACATTTCCAAAATATAAAATAAAAAACAAATAAAATAAAACCCACATACAGCAACAGTGTTTTGTGTTGCGTAGGCTCCTATGGTTACCATATAAGGTAAAGGTAAAGGGACCCCCCTGACCATTAGGTCCAGTTGTGACCGACTCTGGGGTTGCGGCGCTCATCTCGCATTATTGGCCGAGGGAGCCGGTGTACAGCTTCCAGGTCATGTGGCCAGCATGACAAAGCCGCTTCTGGCGAACCAGAGCAGCACACGGAAACGCCGTTTACCTTCCCACCAGAGTGGTACCTATTTATCTACTTGCACTTTGAGGTGCTTTCGAACTGCTAGGTGTGCAGGAGCTGGGACTGAGCAATGGGAGCTCACCCCGAAGAACCAAACTCTGTATTGGTACTTGTTGCCAGTGCTTTTTTTCTGAGGGGACACAGGGGTACGCACACCCCTAAACATTTTGTGAATCTTTGTACTTTTGTCCATTTACTGTATTTATTTTTCCCAATGGTGATTTTCTTGAGTCAAAACATTTTATTAAGAAGAAAAAGTAGTGCTTGTAGTTGCAACCAAGAAGGCAAGTACAGTACAGAGAGCAATTCCCAAACCTCAATGGATTTGGTCAGGCACAAGGGGCTTTCTCTCTCACTCTTCTGCGTTAAAGATCCCCGAGCCCTTAGAGCAAAGGAGCTTGTCCTGAAATGGAAGCGCTGTACTCCAGCTCTTTCGCTCTGCTGCTGAAATTTGCCACTTGAGTACACGGCAAAGACAATGGTTACTTAATGCAGGATAAGGAGATCAGTGCAAAATTACAAACCTTGTCTGGCAGGAGTTTCCTGTATTTCTCTGCAACAAGAAAGATAATTTTAGCAAGCTAAAGAATTATTTGTATTTCTTCCAAGAGAGAGGGATAACTGTCTCGCACTATGAAAAAGCAAACAAACCTCACAAACTTCAATGAACAAAGAACCACTGAGCCATTGCAATTTTAATTAAAAGAAGAACTTCCCAGTTATGGTAAATGACCCTGGGTTTGGGGTTTTTGCTTTGATTTCCACAACTTTTTAATCTACTTGGAATTTCAAAATCTATTACTTGCTTGCATACGATGCAAAGTCTGTAGTTATTCTGAGTTCTCTTTATTGTTGCTTTCCTTACTGTTATTGCGCTGCTGCTAGAGGTCTAAAGGTTTTTCAGTAGTTTCCCGTAGGGTGCCGTGAATACTCAGCTAGAACAGCTTTTGAAAGGAAGTGTGGCTCTGACCACTGTCAGTGCTATCTCTGACCATTTTGTGTTCAATTGCATAAAGTTCAGCTCTTCCTTGTTGGCTTCCCATCCCATATAAAACTCAACATATTAATGCTGGGCATTGAATTCACTGTCTACCAGGGTCCACTTTATGTTAGAATGCCTGGCTATGCAGTCAACACTGAAACATAATAATTGTATTATTTTAAAGGAAATCATGAGCCAGATGTGCAGTGCAGAGAAGTACTGTATTATATTGTGACTATTTTTAAGATCTCTGAAATTGCTTTAATGGTGGGATGTAATGGAAAGTGCGCGGTTGGAAATGGCAAACATTTTGTTCATGGTTTGTGTGTGTGTGGCATACTACTTGGTTCATATTGCAGAGGATTTTTGTACCCTAGCCAGAGCAGGCAATATTTAGCCCAAATGTGGTCTCTCGGCCCTGTGCTTTTGTATACTTGTGTACTAATATGGTGATTGTCAAGGGATTTGCTGATGCCAGAGCACAGCTTGTTATATAAAAGGACAATTGAGAGGAAGTAGCGGGATGCTGTGGATAAAATGATTTAAGATCTTACCCGTATTCAGCAACTTGGAGCACACGTTCAGCCAGACAGATGCTTCCTGGATTAATCTGAACAACTGGACCTGATGGAAACTCAATTAAGCAGCTTTACTGTTCCAGATTCTCTAGTTTACAATACCACATGCTGCTATTCCAATTATAACATTGTTTCCTACATTTGCTTGATTCTCGGCTGTTTGAATAACTGCCATGGAAATACCCTTTAAAACTGTGCAGCCTGAAATGAGAGTTATAGAAATATGGTGCTGTACTGTCTCTGCATTCAAACTGAGTTTGCTAATAGCAAACTTAAGTTTCACTAACTTGGCCTGGCAATGTGTATTGGTGAGGAAAGTGAAGGGTTGAAGTCAAAAGATTGTTTCCGGGTTGTGTTCTTGTGCAAGTCCATTTTATGGGTGTTTAAGATTTTGTGATCTTTGCTTAGATTTATTCTTTACTGCTGCAATGAGGAGATGGCTCTAACTGAGACAGTGATATGTCAGTACTTCTGCTTCTTTCTGTTGAGAAGTGCAAGGTGTGAAAACCCACGCTTCTCTTCTTCTATAGGTCTACCAAGCTCACACAGACTGCTGGGGAATGCAAAGTTACTTGTAGCTGGTGTGGGCAGATGCCCCAGAGGAATTATATCTGACCTATACCATGCCAGTGGGATCATGGGGAGTTGCATTATGTACATCTTTACGATGGTTTTTTATTAAAAAAAAAAAGTAAATGAGGCATCTATCTTGGTAGCTAAGGAATAGAGATGTAGCTTTAGATTCTTAATATACTGAAGACATCCTGGGCCTGTTCAGTAAAAGCTATCCTTCTGTCCTCTTGTTGCTATTAAGTTAGCATGGCACATGAGCAAGTACAAATACTCTCTTTGGAACATGCTGATATTGATATGTGCCAAATGGATATGATCACAGTCCCTTTGATAAAGAGCCCAGAAAGAAACCTGACCTTGGAATTTTCTTCGGTAGATATGAAACGAATCTATAAACATGGTAGCGGAGAGTATCCTTTTTCATTTCTGTTGATTACTTTTTCCGGAAACATGTAATTCACATAACTGGCTCTATTCTTAGTCTCTTTCACAACTGTAGCAAGCTGACAGAACTGAGATGGGGGGGAAACAAGCACCAACATGATAAATTATTTACTGGATGTATATCTTAGGAAAACTTTCAATAAAGACTTAAGGAAAAAGAGAAAGGGCATGGAAGTTTTTAGGAACCTAGGACTGATGTGTTAATCAAACCACTGTGGTTGGATTTAGAATAATGTGGTCCCCAGAAAATGACCCCATGAAAAATAGTTTATCCAAATAAATAGTGACTGCCAGCCATTATTTGTAGGTCATAGTCTGTGCTGCCAGATGAATAGTGCAACCTGGTGACATGTCTATTCAGAAATATGTCTCATTGAGATAAATTGGACTCACACTTTGGTAAGTAGCTTTAAGATTATGGCATTAATGATTTTCAGCCCAGAAGCAAAAAAGTCGAAATGTTGTCCTTCCTTTGATTTTTCTTACTTTCAACTCCTATTGTTTTCCTTTATGGGAATCTGGAAACATTGGCTGTGGTGCAGCATGTACTGTGATTGGTTTGGATGTAGGAGACCCAGACTCATATACCTGCTCAGCGGTGTCATTCAGCAGCTGACCCTAGGCAAGTCAAAAACTTCAAACCATCACTTCTTTACAGAGGTTTTGTTTTGTAAAAAGTCAATTGTTCCAGCATAGGTCTCTACTTATGCAAGGAGCCACTCCAGAAACATCACTATATGAATAGGAAATGTTGTTTCAAAAAGGCCTTTGATACTTGGACATTTCAGTAAAGAAGTCTTAAGTGTGTACATGGATTTCTGGGCCATATTTTTTGGGTGTGATCTTGGGGAAGAGTTGATTTATTTGCTTAAAGGGTCACCACTATTGATGAGAAGTTGCTTTGTGTCCTGCAGTAACACGGTCTGGATTTCAATACAAGTGGACTGTAGGTGAAATCTTGAATCAAAGCACAGACTGATTTGGTCACTCTATTCGTTCTAAGTTTCCGGTATGTGAAATGAGAGTAATTATGACTTACTCTACAAGGTAGTTGTGGAGCCAAAGAAAGTAAAGGTATAAAGCAATTTGGATGTAAAAGGGTGTATAAATGATCACCACCTTTCAGCTTCCAATTTAGGAATGATGCCCTTTCAAGAAACTCCTCTAACGGTTATTGTTGCAGATTACATAAGGTTCCTTGGAGCTGCCGAGCAAGCACTATATAGTATATGCAATCTCTCCCTCTATTACAACGTTTCATGGCTATAAGCCTGAATGTCCATTAGGTGGCATTATATACACAAAGTGTGGTTCACCAGCAACTGGGGACTTTCCAATGAGTAGCCAGTATAGCATGTCATGAATCTGCTTTTTCACAGGCGTGTTAGTGGAGCAGAAAAGTCAGTACCAAGAAAAAACAGGAGCACAGGTTTTGGCTTTCTTGCCTGATTCCCTCTCTGGTGAGTTTGTACCAGAAATGAAATCCTCTTGTATCCTCTTGCAAGGCTTGAGATTAGTCTCTTAGACAGTGCTGACCTTTTCTGAAAATAAGATATAAAAGTAGCAATCTACCTTACACCAAGTCAGCTCGTTGATCCACTTAACTCAGCGTTTCAGACTGGAATCTTTCCAGACCTAGTTGGAGGTGCCTGGGGTTGAACTGGAGATCTCTTGCAAACGGAATATGTTACCAAATTACAGCCACTGTGCATTAGAAAATATCAACATAGCAGACAGCTTCTCTGAAGGACAGCTTGGTTAACAACATTAATTCCCCCCCCCCCAAAAAATGCATGGCTGGTGGGGAGCACTGAGCACCTTCTAGGTCCTTTTGAGTTCCACGAAGCAACAGGCCCCATGAACTGAGAACATGCCCCACAGCACGCTTCTGCAATCTGCATGTAAAAAAGGGCTGTTCGACAAAACAAATCAATGCAGAAAGAATTATCTGAGATAAATAATTGAAAAGCTATTGTTCCCACAGATTTATCTACCTCAGAGCTTGCACCCTGGAATGTTGGCCGGGCCACTGCAGGCCTAAGTGCCGCAGATGGAGCCTGTTTGTAAAGCAATTCATTGCTTGAACTATGCATATGTTAACCTTCGGGTCAAGGGTTAAAAAGAAAATGTTTCAGCAACAACCCCCTTAACAGATGAAGCCTGGCTGAGCGCTACAGCATGGGGGAGGCACTCTGCAAGACACCAAAATGGCGTCTTTGCCTCCTTCCTCCAGCAAACTACTGGTATTTATCTTTGTAGTTGGCTGTGGTGAATTTTAGCCTGAAATCAGCCAGGGCTCCACTGGGCCTTCCAGTTGTTGCATGGGGCAGAGTGTAGAGGCCTGTGCAAATCTAACTTGCATTTTAAAAATGAATATCGCTTTTATATTTTCATGATTTGCTTCTGTTCAGGCCTATGAACATATTCCTTTTTATTTTACTTACATATAATTAATAGCACATAATTAAAATGATGTATCTATGTATTAGAATGAAAATAAGAACAGTATATATGCAGATATAAATACTTGTTGCTAAATATTCATAATATTATTATATTTGTTTATCACTGATTACGGTCCAGGGGTGTGTGTGTGTGTGTGTGTGTGTCTGTGTCTGTGTCTGTGTCTGTGTCTGTGTAGCAATTCACACAAACTTGCTTTTGATCCATTTTAGGACCAGGTTAATCATTGGACTATAAGAAACTTTACTGTAATGAACAAAACAGATTTATGTTGCCATATAAATAAAATATCTGGTTTTTAAATATTTTTGTTTTTTGTAGATATTACAATAAAATATCTGCTTTGTTAATCACAGTAGTCTCTCTCTCTCTCTCTCTCTCTCTCTCTCTCTCTCTCTCTGTGTGTGTGTGTGTGTGTGTGTGTGTACACACACACTCACAAACACACCCACACACCCGTCTACCAGGAACATTTTAATTGGTGGCTGTGTCTCAATTGTTCATTTTATTCATTTATTCATTTTATTAAAATGAATCATATAGCTGATCATATAAGGGTTTACTGCCTCATATGTTCTCTCATTCCATTAGGCTATGAAAAGACTCCTCTTTTCAATGAAGTTATTGTCCCACTGTCTAGGTTGCTGAACCTTAATGGTCAGTTTAACCATCTGTCCAGAGCCCCAGATTTTGATTAACCAGTCTTCCAGTTTGGGAAGTCTTCTCAGACTATCTATCTATGAGAATTTTAAAATGCACAAAATTCAACTGCAACCATAAACCTTTTCCTAACTCCCCCCCCCCCGCTTGCCAGCATGAAAGTAAGAATTACCGTATTTTTCCATGTATAAGACTAAGTTTTTCCTAAAAAATAATGTCCAGAATTTGGGGGCATCTTATACATGGGGGCTATCTCCGCCCATTTTCTTAAATCGGAGTCCCCAAAAATAGGGGGTGTCTTATACTGTACATGGGGGCATCTTATAGATGGAAAAATACGGTGCGTTTTTCTCTTTTCCCTTCTCCCTCTTACAATAATTCAGTATAACATAGAAGTACAGTCCGAAGATGTTCCAGTTTGTCCGTACAGATGGTCAGGGGTACAATTATGAAGACCTTATTTGTAAAGATGCAGCTGGCAGTGTTTTCCAGCCCCGTCGTATATACAACAAATTTCCACCATATGGCATAAAGCTTTTGTGGTTTTTTGGTTCCTTTTAATATCCATATTTCATGTGTTATCTTTTCCGTTATAGCTTATATGCCAGACGCTTTTAATACCAAAGCTCAATACTAAAAACGTTCCAACTCCTTACATTTTTTGAGCAATAGATTGCCTCGCCACCACTAACAAAAACCTTCATAAGTCCTTCGTTTTAATGTCTTCATCTGTCCCTTCAAACATGGATAATATGGACAGTTGTGCTGCATATTGATTAATGAAGTATTTAGCAATATCATCACGCACTGCTCCCCCAAATCCCTGGACTATTGGGCATTCCCACAAAACAGAGGTGGCGTCTTGCGTCCAATATTGAGGGGGTCCAGTGTGATGTTACACGCACAGCACACATTGCATGCACATCGTTGGGAGGAGGCTGAGTGCAGAGCCCAGCACTGTGTGGCTTCAGTGGCCAGTGGCTTCTCTTCTCTGATGCTCAGGTGGAGCTGGCCACTGAAGCTGCACCACACTTGGCTCTGTGGCCAGCCTCCTTTGCCCCCTCAACATTAGGGGGGGCTCAGCCCCCTGCCGACAAATATTTAGAGGGTCAAAGACCAAAGGTGATAATCTATCTACAGCCATACCAACAAACTGGTATATGACGATATATGACACCTATGCAGAACTTGGATGGTATTTCCCTTAATGTAGGCAGATATTGATTTAGCAGATTTATCAAAGAGTAGGGAATTCCATTTTGGGGCCTCTTATTTCACAGTCTAGATTCATTTCCCATATATACATTTCCCATATTTACATTTACTTTTTCAATACTTGTGCGTTGCTTACTTTTTCAATACTTGTGCTATGGCCAATGAATGCCTTACTACTTTTAAAAGAGAAGAGACATTGTGAGGTACGAAAATGGCTCTTAGAACCTATGGTGACTTAATTTCATGGCACCACTCAAAAATCTTGTGATGTCTGGACAGTTTTATCCTAAAGTTATCTCCTACTATGTTTCATTAACTGTGTTGTGTTCTGATCCATGTATTCGATGCACTTTTTCTATGCCAATAAAGGAGATTTATTAATTTTTTAAAGAGAGAGAGAGAGAGTCTGAACAGGTAACCAGAAAGGCAGGAGAGGAGAAAAAGCAAGTTCAGGTTAAAATTTGCTTCCAGCTCAAGAAAAAGACAGCATCAACTAAGGTTTGGTCTGTATCTCCTTTTCAGATTCCTTGGCAAAAATATTTTGCATGGAAAGCCTCAGTTTTCCTCAGTGTGTGCAGATAGCAATTTTGTGCAAATGGTTCGTTCATTTGTGCACTTTCTTCATTCCGGTGCTGTGAGGCAGGAAAAAGATAATTGCATTTCTGGGACTGTTTATTTTTAAAAGCCAATGTGTCAAAGTGCTGTTAAGAATGTAAACATTTCCAGCGTCTTTAAGAATTATACAGACAGAAGGAGTGTGATGAGAAAGGGGATGGGGAGACATTGTTGCACCCTACCGCTGAATTTTCACAGGGTTCAAAAGATTTCTCCTCCCACAGAAGAAGGTTGTTTAGCTGGCAGGGATGTTCTGGGTTAGTGTTGCAGCCACTCAGCAGGAAATTGTTAGTTGACTGATCCTCCACAACAGCTGGCTATGGAAGAATGAGGTCCACAGACAGATAGGTCTCTTTCCCTCCATAGTTAGCAGTGGGAAAACTGAATCATGATATAGTTGTTATCTACTTACAAAGCCCGGACAGAGGATTTTTGTGTCTGTTCACATACTTTGGGAGCTAGGCCTATTCTTCAACAGGAAGGTGAGTCCCATTCTAGCTAAATATTTGACACTGAGCTGTCGAGCCTTTATATGAAATCAAAGCACACTATGGCTGTTTCTGCGCTGCTGCACATAGCATCTGTTCATGAATTAAGATCATATATAAAGCAAGCTAACACAGGGATGAGGAACCTGTGGCCTTCCAGATGTTGTCTAAATTGGCCAGAAGTGCTTAATCTAGCACCACTGCTGGTGGTAGTGGTGGGCAGGGCAGGGCAGGAAAACTCACCTTGTTGCACAACATGGCAGTCGCTGCTGGTAACCAAGAGGGGAAGGGGTAAGGCAGTTGGGAGGTCAGTGCAGCGCAGGTGCAGCGGCAGAGCCAATCTAATGCTCCCACTACTGCTGCACCTGCACCACACCAACCCCCTGGCCACTTTGCACCTCTCAATTATGGACCTCTGCACTGGGAAGCTAGGTGAGCAATACTGCCCCACCCCACAGACTGCTACTGACTGTGCTGGGCTTTACTCTCCCTGCACTTTGCTCATTCCTACATGCTTTCTTTCTAGAGATGATGACTCCATTAGTTTCAATTTAACTCCCTTTCTGACAGATTTAGACAGCAGCTGTATACATGCTTACCCATGGAACTCAGTGAGACTTACTTCTTGCATAAACATGTAAAAGTGTCCCCTACTAATCACACTTCATTATTCCACTGAATGTTTTCCACATATTTGTTCTATGCCAATGCTTTTATAGATACAACCTAGTTAGATTTTAATTCATTTCGGTTGATAGGATTAGCTGTGTTTTATTGGTAAAATTCTCTGTTCCAATTTAGACGCTGTTCCAGGAATTTTTATTTGCACAGTAATGCTGTATACTCCTGCTGTGCCTGAGGGGGGAAACTGAGTGTCTTCTGGGACAAAACCTTCTTGCCTTGCTGTCACAAGCAGTCCTACTATAATAAATGTTCATGAGTAAGGCAGACTGGGTTTGGCTCTTCATGCATTTAAGAATGAATAAATAAATAATCTTTCTTGGGCTGTGCAATTCACCATTTATAGTAATGCAGCAAGCCCTTATAGTTTGATTTTCCTAGAGCGACTGCCATCTGGGAGATTAAAAAAAATCTCTTAAATTGACTTGCGATTGAAAGCTTGGTCCCTGAGCAACAGCAATTCATATGCTAAAAAGAGCCCATTCTTTTCCTGGAGCTTTATGGACTTACATACACTTTAAGTTTCCCTGCTGCATATTTCTATGGTAATCACACTGCAGCACACAACAATGTCAGGGAGACTCATTTTTCTATCAGATCTGTTCCTACCGTATGCCCAGAAGATACAGCTATGTGCTTATGGGCTGCTCCATTCACAGGCTGCTTACACCGGTGTAGTCCTATAGGCTTCACTAGGTCTGTACCAGTGTAAGTGGGCAACTAATCTCATAGACTCTGTTCCTCAAACCAATCTGTTGTTGCGAGTCTTATTCATTATGAAACCTTTGAGAATAAACCTGCTCTGGTAATGTGCTGTATGCTCACAGATGTACATTTACATAAATGTATATATAATCTTGTTCAAACATTGGGGAAAAAATAATTGTAAAAGAAATTATGCAGAGGTAAGTATGGTCAGTTGGTATCAAAGCTTAATCATAGGATGAAAATCACAAAAATCCCTATGAATATTTAAACACACACAATATAAATCTCACAATTTGCCCTGTTTCTTTGAGAAAGCTCATAAGGATCAAGAGCTATTTCAAAGGGATTTTATTACATAAACATATTCCCTTTCCCCATTGCGTTTTGCTAGGGTATATCTTACCAGGAATATAAACCACAGGGGAGGTATGTTTGTAGTTCCTTTTGATTATCTATTATTATTGCTCTCACAAGAAAGTGAAGTGGTGCCTTTTTATCTAAAAATATCACTGCATGAAAATTAGCTCGGAGAGATGAAGTGGCATGTGTGTTATTGTGTTACTTCTCATCTCCTTGCCTAAATCCTATTGCTAACAGGATTAGCTGTGCTGGACTCTCCAATGAAATTCTGGATTTCAAAGAAATTTATAAATTCACACATTCCCCATTAAATCATATTGCTTATGTTCATATAATTATTCTCTACTGATAGCACATCTGCCATACACTTTTCTATTTTAGATTAAAGTCAGGTGATGTTAATGGACCGTCACATATTCTGATATTCTTCTTGGGTTGTACGCTGCCGTCGAAATGTTTTAGACAAAATGAGAGACCAAGACAATATTTAGACATGGTTCACCAAGGATAGAGCTCATCTCTTCTGGTTTTCAGCTGTTTTCTGCTCAAAGGGGAGAAGTTTTTATACATGTTTTGCAGTGGAGGATAGGTTAGAGAATGGGTATATCATCTAGTGTGTGCATCCAAATCAAGAACTTGCTGCTTGTGGCATTGATGGCCCATCAGGAAGAATGCAAGAGGTATTCTTCCCATGAAAGCTGGTTAAGATCCTTCACCTACACCTCTGCTTATAGCCCAGATCATAAGGCAAAGTCTAACAGATGTTAAATTTGACTTAATATTATGAAGTGCAAAGCTATGTATGTACCCCCTGAAGAACAGAAATGGGTACTGGGTATAGAATTAATTACAGTACCTGGAAAATATTGGATTTTCTCCAGCCCACCTCCACCCCTCTTAATCTCATCTGTTAAACTTCAAAGATAGGCTTGAAAATGTATGTCCAGTGCTTGGTGAAATGTTAGAAACTGGAGGAAGAATCTGAGGCTAGATTTCTGCTGCTCACATGTTAGTGCCCTGTACTTTGTGATAAGCAAAAGAAATGTTGCAAAATAACTAAACCTGCTTAATGTTCACGTTTCGGAGAGTTCTTAGAATCCAGCTTTTCTTGGTCCTGAATTCAGTTTACTACAGGGTGAATTTATTCATTTTAAACACAGTGAATACTCTGCCTCGCTTAGGAAGCATTCTGATGATCATGGAGGAGCCATGATGGAGACTATGTTGTGCCTCCTTGGTGGGAGGAAGGATGCTTCTGAATACCAGCTGTATTAAATTGCAGGAGTGGAAGAGTGCTCTTGTGCTCAGGTCCCGCTTGGGGTTAATGGATATACCGTGTTTCCCCCTTTTTAATACGTAGTCATTAAGTAAGCCAGGGCAGGATTTTTAAGCAGTTGTGAAATCTAAGACACCCCCTGAAAATAAGCCATACCTTGTTGCGTTCCTTTAGAGCCTCGGAGAGGCTTGAGACCAGGTCGGAGGGGGTGCATGAATTGAGCGTGTCACCAGGCGAGCTGCGCTGGGAGCAACTTGTGCCGCTTTGCAACTGCACAGGCCGGCACGGCGGGAAAAGGAGAGCTCTATTGTGTGTGAGCCGAGCAGCACTTGGCCCAGGTGAAGCGGCAGCTGCATTGTGCAAGCGCTCGCCTGGCAGGGTAGAGGTACACGGAGGGATGCGGAGGAGGGAAAGCGCTCCCCCCTCCCCCATCCCTGCCAGTTTCCATGGCCTGAGGCTGAGCGGCGGCGGGAGGCCCGCAGGTCCTTCCGCGCCGCCGGGGCGACGGACGCCGGCGAGAGCGCTGCTGGCTCCTTCCGTGCCGATGGAGTGTCGTGGGCTGCATGGCCCAAAGCTGAGCAGTGGTGGGAGGTCCGCAGGTCCTTTCGCGCCACCGGGGTGACGGGCGGCGAGAGCACTGCTGGCCCCTTCCGCCGGATCAAGGAAGCGGCCTGCCGGGTCGGTGCCCAGCAGCGCCGCGCGGAGCACCAGATCGAGTAAGCGGCCTGCAGAGTCAGCGCCCAGCAGCGCCGCACGGAGCACCGCCTCCTCAATCCAGCTCGGGGCTGCTGGGCACTGACTCGATCTGGTGCTCCGCGCAGCGCTGCTGGGCACCGACCCGGCAGGCCGCTTCCTTCATCCGGCTGAAGGGGCCAGCAGTGCTCCCGCTGCCATCCGTCATCCCGGCGGCGCGGAAGGACCCGCGGACCTCCCGCCGCCACTCAGCTTCGGGCCATGCAGCCCACGACACTCCGGCGGCGCGGAAGGGACCAGCAGCGCTTCCGCCGGCGCCCTGGTGGCAGGGAAGGACCCGCGGACCTCCTGCCGCCGCTCAGCTTCGGGCCATGCAGGCCAACCAGACCCAGTAGGCCGCCTCCGGGATCTGGCAGCAGCAGGAGGCGGCTTGCTGCGCGTCCCGAGCCCTGAGCCAGCAGGACCCAGTAAGGAGGTACCGTACTTATAGTAACAATAAAAAAGACACCCCCCGAAAATAAGCCATAGGCTTATTTTCTTGAGTGAAATAAACATAAGACGGTGTCTTATAATGTGGGAAACACGGTATTCATAATGTGCAAACTTTAAAATGCTTTTCGCATACTGCATCTGGATTGCTAGGTGTTCTTCTGGGTGGGTCTTTAACTGATATCATTGCCAGCAGTGTCGAGTGTTTTGCAAAAGCTGTTGACAGCTCTTTAAATTGTAGAGCTCACGTGGTTGTTGCTGTTTTTCAAACGGAACCATACACTGCATACCTCTCGTTAACAATTCCACGTCTTTTTAATTGCTTGAGAAGCCCCACACTTGAACACTGCCTCTCCATTTTTATTTTTATTTTGCCTTTTGAGACCTTTGTAGATATTTAAAACAATGTTGGCATAATTTCATTTTTCTCTTAAGGGCAAGAATCTTTTATTTTTCATTTTTCATAAAATCTCTGAAATAGCTGCTCTCTTACTAAACTGCATCTACGTCTGTTTCCATGAGCTGTATACAACTCAACTTGCAAGCATCTGCCTGTACAAACACCATGGCTATCAGCAGAGAGTCTTCCTTTAAAACCATCTCTAATAAAGCTTTGCTTGTCTGCCTGGCCCTGAATAATAGCTCTTCACCTCTCCTCTTTCTCCAACAAGAGGCTTTAATTACAGAACAGACTCTTAACGAGCAGATTGAGACAGAATACCCTTTGACCTCATCCACATTTCTGCATGTCTGTGCTTAGGCACATTGCCTAGGCAGGACCATTTTATCTGAATTCCTTTGGCTCCATCTTCCAACTTCTTCAATACAAACTGGCTGTGTCATGTTCTGATCCTATGCCTTTGTGTGTGCACTTTATAGAATGTTCTCTCCTCCCAGGCTTTTGGCAATCTAACGGGAACGCAATTACATGTTGATGCTAATATCTGCAACATCTAATTTGACCTAGTTCAGGCACAGATCAACACACTACTATGGGTTGTTTCATGAAGTACACTAACTCCATGGTATTGACGCAGTTATGGAAGAATAGATGATGTCGCCTTAATGGTTCTCATTTTCCATCATGGTGCTAGTCACATCTGAATATAGTAAAGTGAGATTTTCAGATTTAAACTTTTTTAGTATAATTTTTTTAACCCTCATTTTGGTGGGAAGGATTTTGATTGACAATGCCAAAGTCATGAGAGAAGTGTAGGAGGAGGATTCCACCTGTGTGAGTGTTTTAGGACTGTCTTTGCTGCCATAGTAAGAATCATAGAATCTTAGAGTTGGCAGGGATGTCAAGAGTAATCTAGTCCAACCCCCTGCAATGCAGGAATCTCAGCATCTATGACAGATGCAATCCAACCTCTGTTTAAAAACCTCCAAGGAAGGAGAGTCCACCACCTCTCGTCAGAGTCTGTTCCACTGCTGGAAGATTTATAGGCAAAAAATATTTATAGGCAAGCATGAAGGCAAAGAGGGGGTGCGGGTGGCGCTTTGGTCTAAACCACAGAGCCTAGGGCTTGCCGATCAGAAGGTTGGTGGTTCAAATCCCTGCAACGGGGTAAGCTCCCGTTGTTCGGGAGTGCCAGTAGATAAATAGGTACCGCTCCAGCGGAAAGGTAAACAGCATTTCCATGCACTGCTCTGGTTCTCCAGAAACATCTTAGTCATGCTGGCCACATGACCCGGAAGCTGTCTGCAGACAAATGTCGGCTCCCTCGGCCAGTAAAGCGAGATGAGTGCCGCAACCCCAGAGTTGTCTGTGACTGGACTTAACAGTCAGGGGTCCCTTTACCTTTTACCTATGAAGGCAAAGTCTCTGAAATTGCATCCGCAAGCTCCTTTAGTACCCTTGGATGCAGCTCATCAGGCCCTGGAGATTTGAATTCATTTAAAGTAGCTAGGTGTTCCCTTACTACCTCTTTTCCTATCTTGGGCTTCAGCTCCCTCCTTACATCATTTATTCTGTTATCACCAGGTTGGCCATCGCTTTCCTTTTGGGTGAAGACAGAGGCAAAGTAGGTGTTGAGTAGTTCCACCTTTCCTCTGTCACCCAATAGCATTTCTCCGTGTTCCCCACACAGAGGACCTACCACTTGCTTGTTCTTCCTCTTACTTCGGACATAGCTGAAGAAAACTTTTTAAAATTATTTTTAACCTCTCTTGCAAGCCTGTGCTCATTCTGACTTTCCCCCTGCAACTGTTGGCTACTTGTGTATATTCCTCCTTTGTGATTTCCCCTTTCTTCCATTTCTTATACACGTGCTTCTTAACTCTCAGCTCATTTGTAAGCTCTTTATTCTTTTATTATTATTATTATTATTATTATTATTATTATTATTATTATTATAATATTAATTTTATATACAATAACAAATCACATAAAAAAGAAGAAAGAGCAATACCATACAAAAAAGAAAAATAATCCACAGGTATCCCTTTACAGCTTACATACCTCAAATAAAGTTATCATTTTATACAAATTGTCAACCTGGGTTTATATCTCAGATTGCAGCATTTTCCTTCCTGATCTGCATTTCCCTCTTCACCTCGTCTTCCCCCGTTTGACCTCCCCCTCTCTCTCTTTTGGTTTTATTTCCATCCGATTATTTTCGTCCCTATATGTTTTACCAGATACCCTTATCCATTTTATTCTTAGCTATATACTTACGTCCTGGTTACATACCCTCTTGTTGCATTTTGTAATGGCCGTTTACCAATTTTCCCTTCCCCCCCCCATTTTGTTTTCTCCTTGGTCTTTCTTTTACTAAATCTTACAGTAGTCTTTCCTAAAAATTATAAATTTTTCCCATTCTTTTTGAAACTTTTGTTGTTTTTGATCTCTGATTCTCCCCGTTAACCTCGCTAGCTCTGAGTATTCTATCAACTTCTCTCTCCAGTCTTCTATTGTTGGCACCTCCATTGTTCTCCACTTTTGCGCTAAAATAACCCTTGCGGCCGTGGTGCGTACATGAAAAGTTTGTGATCTCCTTTCTTTATGCTTCTGCTTAAAATTCCTAGTAGCATTTCTTCAGGTCTTTTTGGGAACGTGTATCGTAACAGTCTTTTTAATTCATTGTATATTTGTTCCCAATAGATTTTTACCTTTTCACAGAGCCACCACATGTGGTAATAGTCTCCTTCTTTGATGTTGCACTTCCAACATTTTTTATTACTAGACTTATTAATTTTTGCAAGTTTGACTGGCGTAAGATGCCATCTAAACATCATTTTCATGATGTTTTCTTTTAAAAGAGTGCAAGCTGTAAATTTGATTTGGTGCTTCCATAGGTTTTGCCATTGATCAATACTGATATTATGACCTAGATCTAATGCCCATTTAATCATGCACTCTTTAGTAGCTTCATCTTTCGTATTCCAGTCTAGGAGGAGGTCATACATCTTGGTTAACAATTTTTCTTTACCTTCCAGTATTTCTAGTTGAAATTTAGATTTTTTTACTCTCGAAACCGTGGTTTTTATTGTCTTTTTTGAACAAATCATGTAAGCTCTTTATTCAGCCACACTGGTTTCCTTAGATGCCTCCCACTTTTCTTTCCTGTTGATACTGTCTGCATTTGGGCCTTCAATATATCTCCTTTGGAAACTCCCATCCTTCTTGGATTCCCTTCTCATTGAGTTTCTGACCATGGGATCACACCCAGTAGCTCCTCCAGCTTTTCTAAATTGGCCTTCTTAAAGTTCAGAGTGTGTGTCAGACTAAACTCAGTTTCCTCTTGCCTCTGTATCCTGAAACCCAGGAGAACATGATCACTTCCTCCCTAGTTTCCGAGCACTTCCACTTCATCATTCAGTTCCTCCCTATTGGTGAGGACCAGGTCCAAGATAGATGATCCTCTTGTTGGTTCTTCCACCTTCTGGGAAATGAAATTGTCAGTGATGCAATGGAGGAATTTGTCAGATCTTACACTCTTGACAGAATTTGAGTCCTGTAAAGGTGCTGTCACCCCTTCGCATTAATACCCCGGCACAGTCAGCTTGATATTTACAGTCTTTATTACATATGTACAAGAAACAGCTACAGTTCAGGATTTTGCATCCGAACCATTGAATCAGATTCGGGGAGTGGCTTCCTTCGATTCCCGCGGCAACAAAGTAGGCGGGGGAATCGCATGAGACGTCTTTTCCCGTTACATTTCATTTCCCTCCTTGTCTGTGCTGATTTGAAAGCCCCCTCCCTTCCAGAGTCTGAGCTCCCTTCCTGGACCTCTGGGCGGTTGAAGGGCTCTGCAGCATCCCTGAGCCCTTCCTCCTCGTGGCTAATCTCTGCCAGCTCTTCCATTTCCTCTGTCTCTGGGCGGTTGAAGGGCTCCACAGCATCCCTGAGCCCCTGCTCCACCTCTTCTGGCTCTTGCTCCTCCGAATTCTCCCTGACAAGTCCCAACAGGTTTGAGGAAAGTTGAAGTCCCCCATGATTACTATTTCTCTCCTTTTTGAATGTTTGGTAATCTGCTCTAGTAAGGCATCATCAAAGTCTTCAGTCTGGCTTGGCAGTCTATAGCAGACACCCACAGTAAGGTCACTGTTGTTTCTCTCTCCTACAGTTTTTACCCATATACTCTCAATCTGCTTTTCATGCTCTAGCTCATGGATTTATTCACAAGTGTACATATCCTTTATATACAATGCTACTCCTCCCCCCTTCCTGTTTGGTCTATTCC
Organism: Zootoca vivipara; assembly: GCF_963506605.1. NCBI lineage: Eukaryota > Metazoa > Chordata > Lepidosauria > Squamata > Lacertidae > Zootoca > Zootoca vivipara. The sequence goes on from NC_083280.1 coordinate 56,607,454, forward strand.
TTTTGAAAAAGGTTATACCCCTCAATTCCTACATTCCAGTCATGAGTCTCATCCCACCAGGTTTCAGTAATGCCTACCAGGTCATATTTGCCATCCTGTATTAAAAGCTCCAGTTCATCTTGTTTTCCCCCCATACTCTGTACATTTGTATAGAGATAACTGAAACCATGAGTTGTTCCCTGCAGCTGCTTCCTTCCTGTAGTTTCTTGCCCTTTAGCAGGTTTCTGGAGCACCACCTCAGTTTCCTGGGCATCAATGAAGCTATTATCCCCAGTGCCAGGTGCTTTTTTGTCACTTGTATTGTTTTCTTCCCACTGAATATCTAGTTTAAAGCTCTCCTGATCAGATTCTCAAGACTCTTGGCAAACACATTCTTGCCAACTGCTGTGAGGCGATCTGGGCGTGAAAGGGCTGTGAGTTCAGGGCTAGAAATGAAAATAAATTATTAGGCTAACCATATGTGTTTAAAGGGATTGTATACTTTAATGCTAATTACCCCTCCACATCTCAAGATTCTAGTAAAAAAAAAGAAAACAGAGCAGAGCTTGCAACACTCAAGTTTGTCCACCCCCATTGCAAAGCTTAGCAGCAGCTAAAAAGAAGACTGGTAACAACATGATGTGAAAAAAGTAGTCAGTTCTGTTAAACAAAACCCAGCCTACTAATGAGATTGCCTTCACTAAGTATAACTTTATCCAATATGCCAAGAGTGTTTATAAGGAGATTAACAGTGGCTAAACAAACTATAGACAAGTTCATGCTGTCATTGCACCGCCATGGCAGATATTTAAGTAGAAAGGGATATAGCCGCAATAACAACTTGAGGAAAGGAAGACTAACCCTTGACCTCCTCCTGCATATATAGCTGGATGTAGATAACTGACTACTAGACTCACTGTATTGCATTAAAATGAAGTATTTTTAAAATAGCTTCTTTTGGTGTCTTCAAATGCTTGGGTAGAAAAGCAACTCTGTGTCCAAAGAGGTCTTTTTCTAATACATTAAACAACAACAACAACAACAACAACAACAACAGGCTTATGCCGAAGTCCCCCCTTCCTCCCATTTCAGGCAATTTAGTAGCATCCTTGATACTTTTGCTTATAGCCTCAATCTCTTAATGTGTTTTTTTAACTTGCTCAACCCTTGAGTGTTTGATGCATTTTGCATCTTCTGGGCTGCTATAAAACTCTTCACAAGGAAATGTAGGCTGTGTTCACACTCCTGTTTACTGTGCATAGTAGGCTTCCAGTTCTGGGTTTGTAATCTGTGTTCACATGAGGTTATCCAAAATGCATTATATACGCCGGCTCCCTTGGCCAGTAAAGCGAGATGAGCGCTGCAACCCCAGAGTTGTCCGCGACCGGACCTAATGGTCAGGGGTCCTTTTACCGTTACCTTTAACGTGGTAATGTGAACATGCCCATGGTTGGTTCACATACAAATTGTTTTTAACTTTGTATATTTAAAACATAATTTTGCACTTAAGCATAGATAGTATGCAAAATGATATCCTGTGGAAGCATACAGCTGCTGTGGGCGGTTTTAGGTGAATTCTCATTTTATATGTAGTCTTTTCTGTCTATACCAACAGACTAAAGACAGATCCACACCACACCAAAGATTTAAAACACATCCAGTGCACATTTAAAGCAAGTGGCTTCCCTATGGGTTCCTGGGGACTGTAGTTTCCCCCTCACAGAACTTCACAGACTACAGTTCCCAGGATTCTTTGAGGGAACTCCAAAGAGGCTTTAAGTATGCATAAGGTAAAGGTAAAGGGACCCCTGACCATTAGGTCCAGCCGTGACCGACTCTGGGGTTGCGCGCTCATCTCACATTATTGGCCGAGGGAGCCAGCGTATAGCTTCCAGGTCATGTGGCCAGCATGACAAAGCCGCTTCTGGCAAACCAGAGCAGCACATGGAAACGCCGTTTACCTTCCCACTATAGCGGTTCCTATTTATCTACTTGCATTTTGATGTGCTTTCGAACTGCTAGGTTGGCAGGAGCTGGGACCAAGCAACGGGAGCTCACCCCGTCACAGGGATTTGAACCGCCGACCTTCTGATCAGCAAGCCCTAGGCTCAGTGGTTTAACCATAGCACCACCTGTACCATTTCTTAAGAACTAGCCTTCCTGCCCTGTTCCCTGATGTGGCATGAACTAGCTTTGGTTTGTACTTTGCCCAAATCACAACAGTTTCAGAGATTCACGCTGGAAACTGGATTGCTGATAACTTGCATGAGCACAGTGAGCACAATTCCATTTAAACCCCACACTTCCATCTTGAAAGCTACCTATAGTTGCCTACATTGATGTAAATGATCCATGCACTTCTTCTGTACACACACTTTTCCTTTCCCACTGGTGCACATGATATAGCTGTGTACAAGTTTAAGCTTATCCAAAGCTTAGAATTGTTATCCACATTTGTCAAAAGCATGAATCGGTTCTTTAACTAAGCATCCAAGCGGCTTGTGTTTGGAGATGGGGAATATAGTTTCTGGTCACCACCATCCAGTGGTGCAATATGGTTTCTGCAGGGTGCTTTCTTCCTGTTGGTACATGAGTTGTCTTGAAACATAGTGTGTCTAGTACTCAATAGAGAAGTGTTCTAGTGCAGACAGTCATTTTCCCATGACATTTTCTTTGCTCCTGGTTGTAGGCAAGTACTTTAAACTGAAATGGAAAACCCTTATGTGGGTGACCCCATACTTAACCTTGGAAGAAAATAAATGAGAACAACTTTTAGTTAGTGACAGTTTCAAACACTCCGCTCTCATATTTTAATGCATAAGTGCTCAACCTGCATTAAAACAAAATGATGCAAGCAAATCAAAGCAAAAGCAATTGTGATACACAACAGAGTAAGCAATCTCACAGCAGGCACTAAAATGCCAGCTGTAAGCTTCCTGATTACTACGTACTGCCTTCCTGAGTTGGACTTCTGCAAAGCAATCTTTTCCTAGTAATGGCCTTACCTATGGCTGCAAGTTATCTGCTTCAGGCCCAGAAATAGTTAACTCCTTTACTTTGGCATCTAAAAAGTTTGAAGAAACTAGGCCACTTCCTTTGAGCCCTGGGTAAGAATAGTTAGCCCTGGCGTGAATCACAGGCTGTCTAAAAGGCACAGCTGCACTCTGTTCTAGCTGCTTGGCTAATGCTTGTTAATCTTGACCTGCTTTTCGAGGTCTCTCTCCTTTTGATCAGTACTTTATTCTCCTGATCAGGGCTTTAGTGTTTAAGACATACATGGAGGTTAAATAAATGCCTTCTTCCCACAGCTTGCTTGGCCACACGTGGTCTTTGTGATTAAGCATCATGCAAGCATAACTCCTGATTACCAGTCTGCACCAACCCTTCTGTACATGAATAGAAGTAACCCTCCATGCAGCAAATGCTCTGCCAGTGCTGTGAGAAAATGCATCTATATAAAATTGCATTAATGATCTTGAATATAAGAATGCATGTTGTTTTCCACTGGGCCACTGTATCCTGAGGAAATCAATGAAGTTAATGCTTGCAAATTAAGGTCAGAACGACTGCAGCCCCCAAAATGTTAAAGTACATGAGAAATGCTGATCACAGGAGACCTTAGGCAGCACATTAATATACTTTAACAAAATGACCCTAAAGAACTATTAAATCTGTGTTTGGCTGCTAATATAAGCTACTCTTTTCTTTTTTAATTAGACAATGATTGTAATCCATACTTCTGTTAAGACAATTGCACTTATGAACCTAATGTGATCAAAAGATCAATCAGTCATTAGTTAATTAAGTCAGATGTAATTAACACTTACAAAAACATTTTAATTGCCTGGATATCCTTTAAGCTGGCCTTCGCATTAGATAATGGAAGGACTGTAGCCATGCTTTTAATGCTACTTGCTTCTGTTTGTAACATCTTTATAATACATAATGTTTCAGTAAGCCAGTATTTCAGGATCAGTCAAACTCTCTCATTATGGATCATCTGAGAGAGACATATTCAAATATACAATCTATGCTGTTAACACACAAAAGCATAGCACATGAAGGCAATTACATTTTTTGGCAATTTTGCTGGTCTCAGAAAGAAGCTGCTGAATCACAGCGGCTCAGTACTTAAACATGTGGCCTGACTCACATATAAGACAAAAGCCATCACTTAGTGTTATGTGCCCAGGCCTCAGATTCATGTACTCCCCCATCCTGTCTTTTCCCCTCTTGTGGCTGTAAGGAGGAGATCATAAGCTCCTACAACAGTTTTCAACTAACTGGTTATGGCTGAATGAGAACTGTGGTCAGGATTAATTATGATTTAGGGAAACAAACCAGAATCATTAACCATGGTTTCAGGTTGACTGGTTTCCGTAAGTCATAGCTAACCACAGTTTGTACATAACATGTAACCATGGTCAGTTGGAAATGGAAGCTTCCAGTCTCTTCCCTGTGGTTGCACCGAAAGAGGAGAGAGTGCACGAGCCTGAGGACTGCGACTCATTCAAGTATTATTTATTTATTTCATACTCACCCTTCACCCTAAGGACCCAGAGTGGGTTACGACACTAAAGCACAATATCAAAAACAGTTTAAGACAACTTACTATGACAGAAATAAGCTGGGTCGTGACAATATTTGCCTCAAGTGTCAAAAGCCAGGGTAAGGAGGTGTGTCACCAGCATTTGCTGGAACCTGTATAATGAAGGTGCCAGATGTACCCTCTGTGCAGAGGGAGTTCGAGCTGCCACAGAGAACGCCCTCTCTCAGGCCACTACCCTCTGCACTTCTGAGTGTGGAGGAACTAGCCAAGAGGGTGCAAACCAGAACTAAAAGAATAAGAGCTTTTTAAAAATGTAACACTAAACTATGATTTTGTATTATGTGAATGAAACTCAGGCTTTCACTCTCCTCTTCTGCTAGCATGACCATGAAAAGGAGATTGGAAGTGTTTGCTTCCATTTTTATACCATCCAGAGTTTCCCTTTAGGTCAAAACTCAAGAAACTCTGGGTAGTTTTAACTATGGCTAGTTCAAACAGCCCAGGAACAAACTATGACTTATGAACCTGCATTGTTCCCTGAGTTTAAACCTAATAGAGAATTCTGGTTAGTTTAAAAGTGGAAAGAGATGTTTCTTACTTCCTCCTTGTGGCTGTGCAAGAGGAGGAATGGGTAGAGGAGAGTGTGCATGCCCCAGACTTGTTAAAGTCATGCTTAACCCTATTTAAGCATTGTGTCCAAGTTCACAGTTTGGGAATTACTTTATTAACATCTTTCTACTTATTCCCTCAGGGAGAAAAGCTTAGCTTAGGCAAGCTAAACCATTGTTCACTATACATTTTAAATCTTAACTAGGGTTAAGGAAACACCCTGGTTAACACTAATGTGGTTATATCTGCACTAGGCCAGGAACCCTTGCCACCCCACAGAAGTCTTAGTATTGACAACTACACTAAGATCATGTCCATATAAGAGGCTCAATGAGTGATACGGCCATTACACTATTAGATATTGCAATTTTTCACATTGTCAGAAAATAAAAAGAATGTCGTAACATATATTGCAGCTATGAAAAGCCTGGTTGGTAACCAAATACGACATATATTTAATTAAAATATATTACCTTTTCCATTTAAAAAGTGCATGCAGGATTAATAAAGGTACCTGGCTTCATTTTCATGTTGTAAAAGGAGCTCGCAATTAATGCTTGCAATAAATAATACCTTTACACTGAGAATACTGTGTGATTTAATTTGTTAAAGTCTTCAAGCCCACTGACAACAGAATCTCAAACTGAATTAATGGTCTGTCTGTTGTTACTGTTGTTTAATCATTTGCTTTCATGCTGATATTAAAAACAGTTTCTCCAGCCTGCCACCTTCAGTTTCAAAGTTTGTGCTTGATCTGGAATTATTTGAATAACAAGGCAGGAACAGAATTATATAAATATGTTTGCATATAAGAACCTTATTTTTAACGCATCTTGACACAATGTGATAGATTAAGCCGACTACAATACTCACCTCTCTGGTCATTTGAGATCCCACTTCCACCAACACAATGGAAGAAATTAAGCAACATTACCTTGAATAGCTCATAGATTTACAATAGCTTGTTTTACCAGCAAAGCAGGTTAATTTAAAAAAAGAAAAAGAAGAAGTTGTTTCACTATTGCAAGAATAGCCCTTTGTGTCCTCCCTATATTTTTACAGGGAATATGAATCAGGTTTTTGAGGTCATGGTTATGTGCCTGAAGTGTCAAGTCTCATTGTGGGGCCTCCAAATTGAATGGAGACCTCTTTGGATGCTTCAGAGATAATCTTGACTTACACATGTGTGCATCATAGCCATAGATGATGGTATGCTCTTATTCAGGTGTAGTTTTATGCAGAAAAAACCGGTGTTTGTGCTGTGTGTTGAGGCTAATATTTTACTCTTAAAATATCATTCCAAAGCCAGTTTAAAGGCTTCCTTCTCCTTGAGCTGAATAAATGTTAATCCCTCTCTATATAAGCTGTTTAACTTAAGAAGCCCATTCATTAACCACTCGTTGGTAATTAATTCAAAGCTGAATTTGTCTTTATGAGCTGGGATTTTATTTCGAGTTTACAGAGGTTCGTCCTGAGTGCTAAGAGAGCACAGATGTCTTAAGAAAACAAAAATAGATCAAATCTGAAAATGTTTTTGCCATGCACATTCTCAGGCACTCTGTGCAGACTTGAGGTTGCCTGCCAAATGTGATTTCAGAAGAGGCCTGGAAGAAATGTCAAATTCTGTTCTGTCTTTTGTTCATTTCTTCCTTCAAGGGAAGTTTGGGTGCTTTTGTATGGGAGGGGAAAGTTTTATAAATGAAACAGAAAATTGGCTCCATTTGCACGAATTGACCATTATCCAAATGGGATCTTCTTGTTGAAGCCAAATTTTGAAGGCATTCTCATAACTCAGTTGCTCCTTGAGCCTCATATCTCATTATCATAAGATTATTTAAATAACAATAAAAAGCTTGTATATTTAACCTTGACATACTACAATCAACTCAGGGCCAGCTTTTTTAAAAGAGTGTCCTTTGCCTGCTACATATCTGAACAGGAGAGGGGAAAGTCACTTCTGAGAGCACACTCTAAGCAATTCCAAAGCCATTGACAAGCCCCTCTGTTCTACATCCGGCACATTAACAGATGTTGTTTCAAACAAGTCAAGAATCCACAATAGATTGGGTATCAGTTAACATAGATGCCAGATGATTGCCATTTTTTTTTGTCTGTTGGATTCAGCATGATGAAATCCATTGTGCGTGAGAGACTGAATTTGCCATGACTCTACAGAAAATAGGGTTGTAGTGGACTGTTCAGTGTGCAGTAGCAGCAGCAGGGTGGGGGGGGAGGCTTAACGGTGTTGGGAGTTTCTAGTGGTGGTGGGGTGGGATTAAAAATAGAAATGGCAAGTGCCGAAATGACTGATAAATATACAATGCTTTCTTGTTTAAAATACTGCACACAGGTTTGGCCACCTCAAAAAGGAGCTGTAAAAGGTTCAGAAAATGGCAGCTAAAAGGATCCAGAGGCTGAGTTTGCCTTCTTATGACAACTTTCAAGATTTATTTATTTTGTAGTTTAGAAACAAAGTCTCTGATGACAGGTTTTTTTTTTCAATTAGTGGGCTCATGAGTATTGAGCCAACCAATTAAATGGTTTTGGCCATAGTTTCAGGATGGACAAAGGGGAAATAATATTTCATAAAATGCATACTAAACTTCTAGAATTCCCCATCACTAGATATGGTGATTACTATTAACTACATAACTTTGGAAGGAGATTCGAAATCCATAGATATTTGCTACTGGGAACAACTAAACCTCTGGATATATCTCTTAATGCTGATATTCGGGATATACAATTAAAGAGTTGGAAGGTACATTGTACATCATCTAGTCCAGGCATAGGCAACCTTCGCTCTCCAAATGTTTTGGAACTACAACTCCCATGATCCATAGCTAACAGGGCCAGTGGTCAGGGATCATGGGAGTTGTAGTTCCAAAACATCTGGAGATCCAAGGTTGCCTATGCCTGATCTAGTCCACACCTTGCTCATTGTAGGTTCTGCAATTTAGGGCACAACTGCAGGAAGGGAGCAAGACAGGCCACTGTCTCAGCACCAAGGAGAGTTCCAGGCGAGAAACTATTTGAGCCTTTGCCTCCTGTCCACCTCTCCTACACTCCACTCCCCTTTGTGGGAGTACAAATCACTCTTAAAGGGCCAACCACCTGACTTGAAGACTCTTTGTTAAATTCTCAAAAATAAAATTGAAAAATAAACAAATAAAACCCCTTATTATAAAGTTCCTAAGCATAAACCACTTAAAAGCCGATTAACTGGGTGTACAATCTTTGTCTGAGACTACTAATAAAAATTCAAGTACCTCAAAGTGATTATTATATTAGGAACTCTCTAGTGTAGCCAGGAAAGCATCAATCTTCACCAGTCTGCTGAGAGTCAGTGCTTGCAAAGTTACTGTATTATTCCCCTGCGGGGTTCCCCAGCTGGTACCCCTCACTGCTCCTCTGCATCCATGACATTCTGGTTCTGAGGATATTGTGTCAGAAGCAAATATTATTTTTGATTGTTAGCCAGCCTATAGTAAAGCTACAACCTCAGTGTCTTCTCTTCAGGTGCCATGTTGGAGCAGGTCGAATGCTGACCTAACTATTCTGAGGGCAAAGCAACTAGCTAAGGATATGGCCCTGCAATAGTACCATGATTTCACAAGGAAGGAAGGAAGGAAGGAAGGAAGGGAGGGAGGGAGGGAGGGAGGGAAGTGTTGGACAGGGTTGCTTATTATTAGACAGACAAAGTGAAGGTTATGCCTCAGGTTTGAAGTGTCTTGAAATGGCAGGAAATGGTTAGTTATTTAATTTATTATTGCTGTATTTTTAGTTCTGGAGGGGAGGCATTTGTGAGATTTTTCTGCCTCAGGTGCCAAAATAACTTGACTTGGGTCAAGTGATTAAGTGGCACAAAACCATTCATGGCTGAAGTGACCCCGATCCTGTGGTTCCTGCTTTCAGATATTACTATAGCAGTGTATAATATTATTGCCAATGATAAGTGGCTTTGCATTGCTAGTGACCTGTATAAACAACTTTGGGGTTGAATGTTTGTTGGGTAAAGCAATTGGAGATCAAGATGTAGCATTGCACAGAGGGAATAAATCTTATTCAGCCATTGCCCAGCCATTGATTCTTTTGCAGACATTCCCTTTTATATATGTATTCCTGGCTGGTAAGCAGCCATGCACATTTCAGGACCCTCTGTATAAAACATTTAGACTTGAGCCAAAGTTTCCCAGTGTCTCTGCATTTTAGATTGTGACTACAAAATTCATGAAAATACTTTTATGTGGAAGCGATGTGATTCAGTTTTGTTGATGTCATTGGTAAGTTCCTGTAGATTTCAACAGACCTTGGATCAGGCCAGGCTATCTTGCTGAAGTTTAAGAATGCTGTTTGTTTTGCATGCATCGCTGATGTTTCACACCATTCCGCCCTTGACTTTACAAGGCAGAGGGCTGATTGATAGAAACATGCAGTGTGCCAGTCCCACCTGTTTTATCACGTTCTGACTCTCCAAGCAATAAGTTTCAGTAAAACAGTTTCCAGGCTT